>NC_133317.1:13874849-13874985 GCF_012295235.1 Primulina huaijiensis | reverse complement strand
CAAGCCACGTGGGAACCAGAGGATGAGATGAAAGAGAAGTATCCTGAGTTGTTTGTGCAGTGACGTCAATTTCGAGGACGAAATTTCCTCTAAGGAGGGGAGATTGTAATATCCAAGCCTGGTGAACGGTACAATT
>NC_133317.1:13862924-13872696 GCF_012295235.1 Primulina huaijiensis | reverse complement strand
GAGAAGGTGCAGGGTCGCATCTTTACCATGACAAAGGAAGGTATAAACCATGATTCTTCTGTGATCTCTAGCACTATTTTAATTTCAGGCAGAGTAGCTACGACATTGATTGATACAGGTGCTACTCATTCTTTTATGTCTGAACTATTTTTGAGATCTTTGGGTATAGTTCCTTCTGTTATTCCCCTCCAGTTTAATGTTGTTTTGCCTTCGGGGGATGTGTTGTGCCCAACATCTATTGTGTATGCGTGCTCTGTTCAAATTGATGGGCGAGTTGTTTATGCCGACTTGATTGTTATTCCGATGGTTGCGTTTGATATTATACTTGGCATGGATTGGCTATCAACCTATCGTGCAGTGATTGATTGCATTGCTAAGACGGTGAAATTTGCAGATGATGGCAATAGGGAAGGTTTGTTCGCCAGTGCAGGTACTTCGCTGATCCTTCCTTTTATTTTGTGTCTTGAGGCTAAGAAGTATTTGTTTAGAGGTTGTGATGGGTTTTTGGCTTCGATTGTGGATATGGATAGAATTGTGAAGTTGAATATTGATGATATTGATGTTGTGAGAGAGTTCTCTGATTTATTTGAGGATGATGTGCCGGGTTTACCTCCGGACAGAGATGTAGAGTTTGTGATTGATCTAGTTCCGGGTACGGTTCCTATTTCTAAGGCTCCGTACATAATGGCCCCCTCAGAGATGAAAGAGTTGAAGACGCAATTGCAGGTTCTATTGGATAAAGGTTTTATTCGGCCGAGTTCTTCGCCTTGGGGAGCTTCGGTTCTTTTCGTCAAGAAGAAAGATGGGTCGTTGCAGCTGTGTATTGATTATAGAGAGATCAAAAAAGTGACGATTAAGAATAAGTATCCGTTGCCACGGATAGATGATGTTTTTGACCGACTGCAAGGGGCTACAGTGTTCTCGAAGATTGATTTGCGATCTGGTTATTATCAGTTGAAGGTTAGGGAGTCTGATATCCCTAAGACGGCGTTCCGGACCAGGTACGGTCACTATGAATTTCTTGTGATATCTTTTGGTCTGACCAATGCTCCTTCAGTATTCATGGATCTTATGAACCGTGTGTTCAAGCCGTATTTGGATAGCTTTGTCATTGTTTTTATCGACGATATTTTGATTTACTCCAAGACCAGAGAGCTTCATTCAGGGCACCTCAGAGTTGTTCTTCAGTTGCTGAGAGAGAAGAGGTTGTATGCTAAGTTGAAGAAGGGTGAGTTCTGGTTGGAGCAGATTTCTTTCTTAGGCCATGTTGTCTCGAAGGATGGTATAGCTGTTGATCCAGTGAAAATAGAGGCGATTCAGAAGTGGCCTATTCCTACCACTGTACCAGAGGTACGCAGTTTTCTTGGTTTGGTGGGTTATTATCGTCGTTTTATTTCAGACTTTTCCAAGATTGCCCTGTCGTTAACTAATCTGACGAGGAAGACTGTGAAGTTTGAGTGGTCCAATGAATGCCAAAGAGGATTCCAGGAGTTGAAAGATAAGTTGACGACAGCTCCAGTACTTGCTTTGCCCAGTGGTTCAGAGGACTTTGTTGTTTTTACCGATGCGTCGAAGAAGGGCCTCGGTGCAGTGTTGATGCAACGAGGTAAAGTTATAGCCTATGCTTCTCGCCAGTTGAAGGATTACGAGAAGAATTATCCTACGCATGATTTGGAGCTGGCAGCTGTGGTTTTCGCCCTGAAAATCTGGAGACATTATTTGTATGGCGAAAAGTGTGAAATTTTCACAGACCACAAGAGTTTAAAGTATTTGTTTTCACAGAAAGAACTTAATATGCGACAGAGACGGTGGTTAGAGCTTGTCAAAGACTATGATGTGACTATTAGTTACCACCCAGGGAAGGCGAATGTTGTAGCGGATGCATTGAGCCGTAAGTCGAGTTCTTCTTTAAGTTCTATGATTCAGCAGCCGTTGTTGTTAGATTTGCAGCGAGAGGAGATAGCTTTGGTGGTTCCTGGAACCATTGCTCGTTTTTCAGCGTTGGTTATTCGGGCTACATTGACGGACAGGATCCGTAGAGAGCAGGCTATTGATGTTCAGTTGTTAGAGTTGAGAGCTAGAGCAGAGGAGAGAGGTAATTCAGAGTTCGCGACGAATAGAGATGGTTTGGTGACGTTTAGAGGCCGTATTTGCATTCCTGCTGGTGATGATATTCGGCGAGACGTCTTGACAGAGGCACATACAGCGCCATACTCGATACATCCAGGCAGCACTAAGATGTATCAGGATCTTCGTAGACTCTATTGGTGGCCAGGTATGAAGAAAGATATTGCCATGTTTATTTCTCAGTGCCTAACTTGTCAGCAGGTGAAGATCGAGCACCAGAGACCTGCTGGGACATTGTTATCATTGCCGATTCCTCAATGGAAATGGGAGCACATTACGATGGATTTCGTGACTGGTCTTCCCAGAACGCAGAAAGGTTTTAACTCTATTTGGGTTATTGTTGATCGATTGACCAAGTCAGCGCATTTTCTTCCAGTCAAGACGACATATTCCATGAACCAGTATGCCGAAGAGTACATAGCAGAGATTGTTAGACTTCATGGTGTTCCTGTGTCGATCGTGTCTGATCGTGATCCTAGATTTACTTCAGAGTTTTGGAAGAGTTTGCACAGAGCTATGGGTACACGGTTAGCATTTAGTACAGCATATCACCCCCAGAGCGATGGTCAATCAGAGAGAGTTATTCAGATTTTAGAGGATATGCTCAGAGCTTGTACTATCGATTATCCTGGTAGCTGGAATTCTAAATTTCCTCTTGTTGAGTTCACGTATAATAATAGCTACCAAGCGACAATTGCCATGGCACCGTATGAAGCACTTTATGTTAGGAAGTGTAGATCTCCCTTGTATTGGGATGAGATTGGTGAGAGGAAGATGCTGCGTCCAGAGTTAGTCCAACAGACTGCTGATGTTGTTGCTGTTATCCGAGAAAGAATGAAGGCAGCGCAGTCGAGACAGAAGAGTTATGCCGATGTGCGTCGTAGGCCATTGCAGTTTGAGGTTGGCGATCATGTGTTCTTGAAGATAGCACCTCTTAAGGGTGTGATGCGGTTTGGCAAGAAGGGAAAGTTGAGTCCGAGATTTATTGGCCCATTTGAGATCTTGGATAGAGTTGGTGATCGAGCTTACAGGTTAGCCCTACCGCCAGATCTTTACAGAGTTCATAATGTTTTTCACGTCTCTATGCTCAGGAAATATATTGCAAATTCTTCCCATGTTCTTCGCCACGAGCCAGTGGATTTGACGCCGAATGTTACGTACCAAGAGATTCCGGTCCAGATTCTGGATAGTAAAGTTAAAGTGTTGAGGAACAAAGAGATCGGCATTGTTAATGTCCTTTGGAGGAATCATCTGATTGAAGAAGCCACGTGGGAACCAGAGGATGAGATGAAAGAGAAGTATCCTGAGTTGTTTTTGCAGTGACGTCAATTTCGAGGACGAAATTTCCTCTAAGGAGGGGAGATTGTAATATCCAAGCCTGGTGAACGGTACAGTTTAAGATTTCGTATGTTTATGGATCATTTGGTTAAGATTAAGTTTGATTTAGATGTTAAGAGATGTGATTATGGGTCATAGTATTGTTGGATATTATTGTTTTGTGGTATTGTTGATATTAGTTGATGTGTAGTTGTGTTGTATCAGCGATGCGAATCGATTATTGTTGCATAGAGTTGTTTTGGCCGAGAGCAGACCGCACCCGCGGTGATTTGTGCAGTGCACCTGTGGTCTTTATTGAAGAATTTGTGGAATTGCCGCAGAGACACCGCACCCGCGGTGATTTGTGCAGTGCACCTGTGGTCTTTATTGCAGAATTTGTGGAATTGCCGAAGAGACACCGCACCCGCGGTGGGATAGGTACCGCACCCGCGGTCGTCATTTTCAGAAATTTGGTTGAGGTGCCGAAGTCACACCGCACCCGCGGTGAGGTATGTAGCGCACCCGCGGTACATGAAAAGTAGAAGCGTGTTTTCGAGATTTAAGTGATATAATGCAAGAGTTGGTTAATTTTTCTCATTTCTTCTCCCATTTTCTCGGTTCTTTCTCTCAAGGGGAGGTTAGGGTTTCATTTCCTTTCTTTGATTCAAGCTACTTGTTGGATTATTGAAGTGTGATCAAGGTCCTTATGGGTTCAAGGAGCTAAGGTAAGCTTGTGGTATAGTTTATTCTTGGTTTTGGTGTTGGGAGAAATCATGGGTTCGTTGATGGTGTTGGTTTTATGGATTTAATGGTATGAGTTTGTGATTATTGGGTTATAGACGGTGCAAATTATGGTTTGTTGTTGTAGGTTGTGTACCAAGGGTATAGATTCAAGGTTCCAAGTGTTGTAAGTGGAATTCATTTCCTTGTGCTCACATGCTAATATATGTATTGTGTTTCAAAGGTTTTAAAGTGTTATTCCCTTCTATTTGATTCATGCTATGTATTAATACACCTTGTGTTTTAAAGTGTTATTCCCTTCCATTTGATTCAGGCTATGTATTAATACACCTTGTTGTATATTAGAGACATTCTTATGTCTCAATTATGTTAAAGTGAATACAAAAGAAAATAGAGTCTTCAAAGTGTTTGTTTTAATGCCAAAGAGAGAATTCAAATGTTTTATTGGATTGATAGATACATAGTCAGAGATTGCATGCAATTAGTAGATCAACGACCATAGGCTTATATCCCTCAGAGTTATCGATGTATATCGATGGGATATAGGTACAGAGACAGAGTTACTATATAGATATCAATCCAACAGAGAAAAGAGAAATACCATCGTTATTGTTATTCATTCTATGATATTCATGTTTCAGAGTTGATGGTATTTAATGTTTTCAAAGCCATGTTTTACAGAGTATGGTATATGTACATTGCTATGTAAGAGTTCCACTTGCTAAGTTTTATACTCATTTCAGTTATTTCATGTGATGCAGATAAGAGCGACAAGCCGGGACGTTGATTGAGGTCGGAGTCATATGCATATAGAGATGGAGGAAGAAAAGATTATTTTGATAGTATTTTGGACATGATCATACAAAATGATATTTTGTATTTTGTCGTATCATTTGATTGATCATGTGTATACTTTTGTTTATATATGAAAATGTATTTTTAAACCTTCTTTCCTTCAAGAAAAATTTTAAATTCCGCTGTTATTTTATGAAATCGGGTCAGAGGGTTACATGTATAGTAACAGGATTCTGTTTACTATATTTTTGTTGCAAAAGATTTTTTTACTTCTTGCATAGAATAAGCTTGTTCTTGTTTAACAATTATATTATTTCCACTACTTGTTGAAGCATTGTTTTCCATTTGATCTATTATGGTAGATTTTAATATTGGATCCTTAATCATTTTAAGAAATTCTAAAAGATTATTATTAGTTAAAACATTAATATTTAAATCTTTAAATTGAGACATAAGTTTATAAAACTCATCATTTTATTATCAGTATCACTTATATGATTGATACAAGATTCTTCTTGTATACAATTATCATATTCTTCTTGATATGAAGAACTGTAATCATTTTCTAAAATTTCTTCTGAATTATAAGGTTCTAAACTATTATCAGATTCACTATCTGAATTCTGATTCGAATCCATTATTATTTTAATGATTTTATCTTTAAGATTTTCATCAATATCTAAATTATTAATTTTGTTTTTAGCCCAACATTGATTAGCATAATGTCCTGACTTTTTATATTTTCTACAAATAATTATTTTATTTTTAGCTTTATAATTTTCAGCTTTCCGTAATTCACGGCTTTCTTTTCTTTTCTTCTTTCTATCTTTTTGTCTTTCAGACAAATGTCTTTTCTTCCTATAAGGTCTTTCTTCTTTATTTATTATTTTCTTTTTACCTTTATTAGGTAGGTCCATACCAAATTGATCACAAAATTTACCTAGTTGTTTTCTCTCAAGTAAATTCTGTCTTTTAATCTGATTATTTAATTTTAATTCATTACAGAGAGCTAAACCCTCTTGGATACAAATATTTATTAATTTACCATAAGTATAACTATCATAGGAAATATTTATATCATCCTTTCTTAATAATTTTTTAATTCTTTGTGCAAAGAGAAAGGGTAAACCATCTATAAATTTGGCTTTCCAAAGACTATTATTACAGTCTAGTATCTCATAAATTCGAGATAAAAAAGTATCTTTATACCATCTAAAATCAGTAAGTGTTTTACATTTTAGATTACTTAATAAAGTACGAATTTGTTCACTATTATCAGTGTATCAACCAGTAAAGTGTTCAATCATTGTTGTTATTAATGAATAAACAACCTTTTCTACCTGAATATTATCTTCAATTTTTATTGAATTAAAAATATCATATTTCTGAAATTGATTTAAATAATTATCCCACCAACCTTTAAGTTGGCCAGTGAATCCTGCTATAATCATTCTAGCAATATTTTTTTCAGTATTACCTGAAGGTTTACACACAGTACTATACATAAGCATTCTGTGAGCTGTATTATAAATTTGTTTATCACTAACTCCATCAATATTCCATTCATATATAACTTTCCCATTATAACTATTAGAAAAAATATATTCTTGTTCTTCAACAAGAACATCCATGGGAGTAGTTCTATCATGATAATATTTAGTTTGGGTAGGTTTATCTGCCCATTTTATTTTATTAATTTCTTCAACAGAAAAATTAACAATCTCTTCATTAAGAGTATTTAAATTAAGATTTTTAAATTTTTCTTCTAATAATTTTTCTAAATCAGAAACAGAAGATTTAAATTTAAAATATTTAATTTCTGGAGGGGATTTAATAGAAGAACTAGCAATAGAAACAATATTAGTTTCTGGTTCTTGTATATGAACATCTGGTTTAAATTTATTAATAGCTAAAATAATTTTATCAATACGTTCTTTAAGAGAAACTATTTCTTCACCTATTATCGTAAGATATAAATTTGTATAATTCTGTTTTTCAATTATTTGATTAATATGTTTAACAGCTATTTGTAACATCTCATTTTCAAATAATTTTGAAAAAGCAGTAAAATTCAAAACTTTATTATTCTTTTCTATAATAAAAGATTGTTGAGGAGGATATACAGATCTTTGAATCTGTCCAGGAGGAAATTTATAATTTCTTTCAAGAATAGAAATATAATCTATAATAAATATTTTAAAAAACCAAGGAACAAAATAAATTAATCTATTTTGATTTTCACAGTATTTATAAAATTCTGTGACAATATATTCAAATTCTTCTTCAGAGAAACTTTTAAAATACCAATCTCTGAAAGATTTCCATTTGGGTAAATAAAATTTTGAATTGATCTTTGCCCTAGCAAAAGATCCTTTAGTAAAATCAATTTTTGGTGTACTATCCATTAAATAGTAAAATTCATTTCTGAAACAGTATCAGTTTCTTTAACTTTTTGAAAATTACATTGATGAACAATATTATTTTGATTAATAATTAAATCTTCTGCTGAAGATTCTACTTCTTCTCTTATTTGAGAAGTTGAAGCTGTAGAAGTTTGTGGAATATCCACCATATAATCTAGAGGTGAAATAAAAGAATGACTAGATCTTGATCTAGCATAAACAGAAGAGGGTAATAATCTTCTTTGTTCATTATTAAACTGTATTTGAACAGATCCTTCATTATTTTGAATAACTTGGTGTAAATCCCTATTTATTATAGGATTTCTAGGAACAGCTTGTTCAATTATCCAATTTTCTGAAAATTCTATTTCTTTCCATTTTATAGATCTACGAGTTGTAATATTAGATATATTAAAATTAGTTTCTATTAGAATTGTTTCATTTAATTTTCTGAAAATTCTATTTGCCTTATAGGAAAAATTACAGATTTATTCATATAGATAGGTTTAATACAAATTGCTTTTAGACCTTTAACTTTAGAAGGTTTACCAGAAAGCTTCATAGCAGCTTTAAGAGATGGTAGAAATTTGAATTGGAAACAATCACTTATGGGAATAATACAATCTAGTCTGGCTCATGGTCCAGTATATTTTGATGTTTATCAAAATTTATCTTTATCTTTGTCTGATATAAATATCTTAGACTCTTTAACATTAAATGTTAAAACTCATGGTTATAATTATACTCCTAGTAAAGAAGTTATATGTATCTGTTATTTATTATAAACCATTATTTACACTAAATCCTATGTGTAAAAGAATTGATAATAAATTAAATGAAACAATTCTAATAGAAACTAATTTTAATAGATCTAATATTACAACCCGTAGATCTATAAAATGGGAAGAAATAGAATTTCCAGAAAACTGGATAATTGAACAAGTTGTTCCTAGAAATCCTATAATAAATAGTGATTTACAGCAAGTTATTCAAAATAATGAAGGATCTGTTCAAATACAGTTTAATAATGAACAAAGAAGATTATTACCCTCTTCTGTTTATGCTAGATCAAGATCTAGTCTCTAAAGGACCGTATTTCGTATTCATAATTTTGCGGAATTATTAAAAATTTTCTAAATAAATAAATAACTTGCCCAATTTATAAAATAAACATGTAAATAATTTTAACTTTAAAATAACAGCGGAAGCAAATATTGTTTTCAAACAACAATTTAAAAATAATCCAACGTATTAAAACTGAGTTTGAATAATAAAAGGTGCATAAATTAAAACATGAGGTCCTCGGGTTTACTACTGCTGCCACAAGATCGCTCACTGGTCTACGCCCTCCGTCTCGACCTCATCAGTACCTACAACAATCAAGTCTAGTGAGTCTAAAGACTCAACATGTATATATCGTGAATAACAAGTAAATATATCATAAAATCGCATGCAACGTAAAAATATAGTATCGTAAAGCGCATGGTGAAAATCGTAACATGAATAATTATAACTCATGCATTTATGAAAATCATACGTAAAATCTTTGCTCAATAGAGCTCTGTCATGTCATATCATAATTTTCTAGTAGAGATAATGATTCTAAGCAAGTGGCCCATAGCATAACGTAAGCGCCTGATCAGACTAAACCACAGCATACTGGGCGGTAGAGCTCAATCACAGCCCTTGGACTGGATGTCCGTACCCATACATAATCATAAACCAGTCGTAAGTCACTGGGTGGAGAGGTCCTCGGTTGCGCCTACCGACTTCCAAACCCATAAGCGTAAGGTGGCCACAAGACATATCGCATATATCTCAAAAATAAACATTTTATATTTTTATGCACGTAAAATAACTATAACCTTATTTTTACCGGATGAGTTAGATCGTTCCCAGGCTTGCTGCGACTTACTACTAATATGTGACACATGCAATAAATCTTAACTTGCCCAAAACTTGACAATTGAACCAAAAACGAGACGATTCGGACCAACAACTTGATTTTTAATCATGGCATGTACCAACCCGAACCAACATTAAACCGACGTTTAAACATGATTAAAAATACCCCAAACATACTGAAAAATATGCACAAGGACTGTAAAACATGAAAATAGGTGAATGGAACTCAAAACCATAAAACACTCTTTCGAGAGTCATTTTCGCACCTTTCACCGTAAATTCTCGTACGACCTCTAAACTCGACCAAATCGCGAACGGCCAAAAACACGACTTTCCTAACTCATTAAGGTAGTGTCCAGTCCAAGGCCATGGGCTAAAAGCCAACCAAGAACTCAAACCAACCTCATGAACCGAACTCATAGTTGCTGTCAAAATGCAGCAGTGGCAGTTTGTGTATATGTGAAGTAAACACTGAAAATAATGGC
>NC_133317.1:13857097-13859748 GCF_012295235.1 Primulina huaijiensis | reverse complement strand
AACTTACCTAATCCAAATAGCTTTGAATAAAATAATTCCAATACGCATATCCGTTTAGTCCCAAGTTTGTTAATGACTTCCAAAATCTCTCAAGACAAAGTGTCTACCTTACCTCTTACGTGCATCTACCAATTATACTAACCATCATCGTACCCAACTTTCCTAAAAATTTTAAATTCTCACAAAGTATAATCTTAAATGTTAAGATCATGACTAAAACTTGTGACACATCAAACTTATGTTCCCAAAAATTTACTAACTCAATGTTTATCCTTATAACTTAACTAACCGATCAAATTTACCTTAAATCGGCATCACTTTAAATCCTTAATTTGCCACAATATGATTTCACTAACGCTTAAATTTTCATGCCTAAGATTGATTCATCCTACAATGTCCTTGGTTACCATTCATTATAACATTATAATCCCAATATCTAAATATTCTATATTTCCTTCGAGCCTAAATAAACGAAAATTCCTACCATTTAAATCGTTCAATTCTCACTTACTACTAGATAAGTTCTCAAATTTCCTAAGATTTTAAAATCAATTCTTACTTTCCTCGAATATCATCCAATTTTTCCCTAAATCTCGAAAATTCCACAATTACCCATGAGTCCTCAGTATTCCCAATTTCATTTTATAGATTTCCCGTATCATAAGGTTCAATAGGCTTAAGTTTATTATACCCAAAATTAATTCCCATAACACGTCTTACACTTCTATAAATACTTAAAATCCCAAGTGTTCCTCAAAAGTTCGCATTTAGTCCTTAAAATTTTGAAAATTGCAACCTGACCCTTATACTTCTCCCAATTTACATTTTGGCCCTACAACTCTTTGATATTTGCATCATTGTCCCCATAAAATTTTCCATCTTTACCTCATTAAACTTTTAGATTCTCGAACTCGAAATCTAATCCCAAAATTTGGTAAATTCGAAAATAGTCCCTTAGAATTCTTTTTTTGCACTTTGGTCCTCAAATTATTAGTTATTACAATTAGGTCCCTAAAATTCTCAATTCATGCAATTCCATCCTTAAATCTAACTAGGTAGAGCATGTATCCTAAATAAATTCTCATAATTAATCTTACATCTCCATAGATACTTAAAATCCTCAAATTGTACATTTATAATCCTAAAGATTGTCGTAGTATTCGAATCGCTATTACTTATATGAAATCCTCAAAAATTTACTCGACTAGCAACCAAGAACCATTAATAATTTCTTAGAAATTCTACAAGTCTCAAAAGCATTCATAATTTTCAAGATTAACTTATAACCCATAAGGAGGACATCAACACTACTGACCTAAAAATTAATATTGTCAAATCATTTTCAACTTCTCCTAAAGCCCAATATTTGAATTCTTAGACATTTCCAATTCCAAACGTACCCAACATGCATAATTCCATAATTTATTTATTTTTTTTAAAATAAACACTGAACAATTAAAATCTGAACGTAAAAACATTTCATGAAAATATGCAGTTAAATAATTCATGCTTTAAATAAAATGCGTAAATGTAAAACTTACAGACCGCAGACGTGACTTCATGAGCTTCTCGAGAGCAGTAGTAGTACAACCCTTTACAAGATCATAGCCTCTCATACCAACTGTAAAGGCCCGTATTTCGTATTCATAATTTTGCGGAATTATTAAAAATTTTCTAAATAAATAAATAACTTGCCCAATTTATAAAATAAACATGTAAATAATTTTAACTTTAAAATAACAGCGGAAGCAAATATTGTTTTCAAACAACAATTTAAAAATAATCCAACGTATTAAAACTTAGTTTGAATAATAAAAGGTGCATAAATTAAAACATGAGGTCCTCGGGATTACTACTGCTGCCACAAGATCGCTCACTGGTCTACGCCCTCCGTCTCGACCTCATCAGTACCTACAACAATCAAGTCTAGTGAGTCTAAAGACTCAACATGTATATATCGTGAATAACAAGTAAATATATCATAAAATCACATGCAACGTAAAAATATAGTATCGTAAAGCGCATGGTGAAAATCGTATCATGAATAATTATAACTACGTGCATATCTGAAAATCATACGTAAAATCTTTGCTCAATAGAGCTCTGTCATGTCATATCATAATTTTCTAGTAGAGATAATGTTTCTAAGCAAGTGGCCCATAACATAACGTAAGCGCCTGATCAGACTAAACCACAATATACTGGGCGGTAGAGATCAATCACAGCCCTTGGAGCTGATGTCCGTACCCATACATAATCATAAAACGGTCGTAAGTCACCGGGTGGAGAGGTCCTCGGTTGCGCCTACCGACTTCCAAACCCATAAGCGTAAGGTGGCCACAAGACATATCGCATATATCTCAAAAATAAACATTTTATATTTTTATGCACGTAATATAACTATAACCTTATTTTTACCGAATGAGTTATATCGTTCCCAAGCTTGCTGCGACTTACTACTAATATGTGACACATGCAATAAATCTTAACTTGCCCAAAACTTGACAATTGAACCAAAAACGAGACGATTCGGACCAACAACTTGATTTTTAATCATGGCATGTACCAACCCGAACCAACATTAAACCGACATTTAACCATGATTAAAAATACCCCAAACATACTGAAAAATATGCACAAGGACTGTAAAA
>NC_133317.1:13851608-13856813 GCF_012295235.1 Primulina huaijiensis | reverse complement strand
TTTGAAAAGATGATTTGGTCACGTCCTAGACATGATAAGGAAGGGTTCTAACCATGGCTACAGTCCCTTGGAAAGCCATGATCAGAACACACACCCTAATCATCCAAGAAACAAAACTGTGACATATTTCTGCAGCTATGGAAAATATTGCTGTCATTCCTTCGTTTTTTTATTGTATGAACTGAAACCCATGGACAAACAACACCCTAACACACTCTAAATCATGCCTATATGCAGCCTTGGGTGCCTGGAAACGAAACAACTCCTGAAACCAACAAAATACAGCAACCGTGAAGTACAATCAAAAGCCGAGGTGCTGTACAGATTTTTCGAAAACTTGCTGTCCAAACTTCGTTTTTGCCTCATAAATCCTGAGTATGTAATGTTTTAAATTATCTATAGGACTTGATTGAAGAGAAAAGAAACCATATATACATGCTTGGAATTTGTTTTGACAAAAACAAATCAATACGACGCGACGGAACGGAGTTGAATCTCTTTTCTTATTCCTGCTGCCTTTCACTCGATTCTATGCTGCTGTTTTCTGCTAATTTTCGAAGGTGAGGTTGTGGTGAATGTAGGTGATGAAGGTGAACAATATAATAAGTGTTAAAGGTGCCATTATATGCCTTTAGTTTGGGCGTTACAAGTCAAGAAGTTGAAGGTGTTTGAATTGTTTCTTATTCTCTTGTTTATTGCTGCTGTTGTTTTTCACGATTTCTCAGCTGTTTCCTTCTGATTTTTTTCTAGCATATGAGTGTAGGATATGTGGGTAAGGAAGAGGAAATTTTATAAGTGGTGTTAAAGGACCATAATATACATTAAAATGGGAGTTACATGTGAAGGAGTTGAATGGATTCAAATTGTTTATAGCTTTCTTGGCTACCGATTCTTTGCTCATTTTCTTGCTATGATTCACGTTATTTGCTAGCATAAAGGAGTTGAGGAGCTTCAAAGAGAATTATGGTGCATGTATTACCCATAATTATGAAGATTAAAAGTAGGAAATGAATACACTATAAAACCATTTAGTGGTAAATTTGAATGAGATTTACTACAATTTTTGAATTGTCTTAACCAAATATTATTACTACTTCTTGCATGGTATAATAGTGTTTTAATCTTGCATTTTAAATTCTTAAGGTTTAATACACTCATTATATATATTTTTAATGAATGACAAATTTATTTAGAATAGAATATTGCATGTCATGCTTGACTTAAAATTTAAGTATTTAAATGTTATTTTTAATTTCTTAAATATATTAAGCCTAAATTAATTCCTCCCCAATTGTTTACACATTTTAATTTTTAGCTTTAATTAAATATTGAACCTAAAAGAATTTATTTAATAACTTGGTTCCAACTAATTTTAATAAATCCTAAAACATTCTTTTTCTTTAAATTAAATTATTTCTTGACTTAAATTTAATTTAGGAATATTTTCTTATTATTAATCTTATATTAAATCTCCAAACTCCGGTCCGGCCTCGCGTATTTATCCTGAAAAGATAAAACTAAACATCTACTTTTAAAATAAATAATCATGACTTAAAATTTATTAAAATAAACCAAACACTTCATATATTTATAAAAATTCATTTTTAATTTAAATAGTAGCAATTATGCATGGCTTATACGTAATCTGATTTTTCGGGTTCTACAACTCTCCCTCCCTTAAAAGAAATTTCGTCCCCGAAATTCGCTTATCCTTGATAAACAAAAAGTTTAGACTCTTAATTCTAGAATCCTAATAATCCACGCTTCCGATGCGCTACTCTGATAAGATAAATATTAAGTTGTCCTTACGTTTCCTAAATAAATTTGTCTACCAAAATCCTCGTTTGTGAATCGCAACTTAAAACAACTTATGGTAACGTAGTTCTATTCAACTATAGCCCCGAATTTTGACTTATCCCGCAATTCCTCATACTAGAGGTGGATGTCCAAATTTAACGCGCCTTACTTTCCTTATAATATACCCAAGATGTTCATTGACCTATTATATTTCAATATTGAAATCTTAACAGCATCCCTTCTTAACTTTATTGAATTCAAGATATGTTAAAGCTTCAAGTCCAAGTATTGGCATTCATGCAGTTCGACTTAAGAGGTCTTAGTAAAACACTTAAAAATTTAAACCTTATCTCAACCCCATAATAATATTAGACTAAGATCCTTGAATCGAATCTTTATCTTACCACTCCAAACTTACTTAACCTAACTATTTAGAAGTGCATCCCAATATAACGTTGTTGCAAATCTCAAGTTCGAGTGGTCTTAATCCATAAAACCCAAAATATACGATACCGATCTTCCACCTAAATAATAAAATTATTCTAGCACAAATTACATGCTTAAACTATTTCCTTTTCAATTAGAATAAAGTTGAGACCTAAGACCCTGGGACTTTCCTTATTGAAGCGAACATCGCACCCTTATGTATCCTTAATGCTTAATTAATACTAGCGTATAAAACTTAATAAGTTAACCCATGGTAGCATTAGACTAACTCTAATAAATCAATTTCACTTATAACCCATAGAATTCTAGAATCCCCATATCACGCTTCTAGATTCCTTACTTGATAAAAATCTTAATATTCATCAATTGATAACTTATATTGAACACAACTAATTCCCTTTTGTTTTTATTTCACTCAAAATTTCCGTATGAACAAATATCCCATAAATTTGAAATTCGAACTTACCTAATCCAAATAGCTTTGAATAAAAGAATTCCAATACGCATATCCGTTTAGTCCCAAGTTTGTTAATGACTTCCAAAAACTCTCAAGACAAAGTGTCTACCTTACCTCTTACGTGCGTCTACCAATTATACTAACCATCATCGTACCCAACTTTCCTAAAAATTTTAAATTCTCACAAAGTATAATCTTAAATGTTAAGATCATGACTAAAACTTGTGACACATCAAACTTATGTTCCCAAAAATTTACTAACTCAATGTTTATCCTTATAACTTAACTAACCAATCAAATTTACATTAAATCGGCATCACTTTAAATCCTTAATTTGCCACAACATGATTTCACTAACGCTTAAATTTCCATGCCTAAGATTGATTCATCCTACAATGTCCTTGGTTACCATTCATTATAACATTATAATCCCAATATCTAAATATTCTATATTTCCTTCGAGCCTAAATAACCAAAAATTCCTACCATTTAAACCGTTCAATTCTCACTTATTATTAGATAAGTTCTCAAATTTCCTAAGATTTTAAAATTAATTCTTACTTTCCTCCAATATCATCCAATTTTTCCCTAAATCTCGAAAATTCCACAATTACCCATGAGTTCTCAGTATTCCCAATTTCATTTTATAGATTTCCCGTATCATAAGGTTCAATAGTCTTAAGTTTATTATACCCAAAATTAATTCCCATAACACGTCTTACATGCAGAGCCATGGAAATAGTTTTGGTTGATGATTTAACACTGTTTATTCAAATGAATATTTTCAGTATGAAAGAAACTGTTAAAAACAGTTTAAATGAAAAATATGATTTACCTGAAAATTTAGATTTATTAAATAAATGGACTATTCCTAAAATAGAATCTAAAATGATCTATAAATTAGGAACATTTGAAAAAATTGGTTTTAAACAGGTAGTAAAAACTACAGAATCATCAGTACCTCTTCATAATGAAGAAATGGTTATTAGACTATTGAATAATAAAGATATTTTGCCTTATAGGAAAAATTACAGATTTATTCATATAGGTTTAATACAAATTGCTTTTAGACCTTTAACTTTAGAAGGTTTACCAGAAAGCTTTATAGCAGCTTTAAGAGATGGTAGAAATTTAAATTGGAAACAGTCCCTTATGGGAATAATTCAATCTAGTCTGGCTCATGGTCCAGTATATTTTGATGTTTATCCAAATTTATCTTTATCTCTGTCTGATATAAATATTTTAGACTCTTTAACATTAAATGTTAAAACTCATGGTTATAATTATACTCCTGGTACAGAAGTTATATGTATCTGTTATCGTATTTATTATAAACCGTTGTTTACACTGAATCCTATGTGTAAAAGGATTGATAAAAAATTAAATGAAACAATTCTAATAGAAACTAATTTTAATAGATCTAATATTACAACCCGTAGATCTATAAAATGGGAAGAAATAGAATTTCCAGAAAACTGGATAATTGAACAAGCTGTTCCTAGAAATCCTATAATAAATAGAGATTTACAGCAAGTGATTCAAAATAATGAAGGATCTGTTCAAATACAGTTTAATAATGAACAAAGAAGATTATTACCCTCTTCTGTTTATGCTAGATCAAGATCTAGTCATTCTTTTATTTCACCTCTAGATTATATGGTGGATATTCCACAAACTTCTAGAGCTTCAACCTCTCAAATACGAGAAGAAATAGAATCTTCAGCAGAAGATTTAATAATTAATCAAAATAATATTGTTCATCAATGTAATTTTCAAAAAGTTAAAGAAACTGATACTGTTTCAGAAATGAATTTTACTATTTAATGGATAGTAAACAAAAAATTGATTTTGCTAAAGGATCTTTTGCTAGAGCAAAGATCAATGCAGAATTTTATTTACCCAAATGGAAATCTTTCAGAGATTGGTATTTTAAAAGTTTCTCTGAAGAAGAATTTGAATATATTGTTACAGAATTTTATAAATACTGTGAAAATCAAAATAAATTAATTCATTTTGTTCCTTGGTTTTTTAAAACATTTATTATAGATTATATTTCTATTCTTGAAAGAAATTATAAATTTCCTTCTGGACAGATTCAAAAATCTGTTTATCCTCCTCAACAATCTTTTATTATAGAAAAGAATAATAAAGTTTTGAATTTTACTGCTTTTTCAAGATTATTTGAAAATGATATGTTACAAATAACTGTTAAACATATTAATCAAATAATTGAAAAACAGAATTACACAAATTTATATCTTACGATAATAGGAGAAGAGATCGTTTCTCTTAAAGATCGTATTGATAAAATTATTTTAGCTATTAATAAAATTAAACCAGATGTTCATATAAAAGAACCAGAAACTAATATTGTTTCTATTGCTAGTTCTTCTATTAAATCCCCTCCAGAAATTAAAGATTTTAAATTTAAATCTTCTGTTTCTGATTTAGAAAAATTATTAGAAGAAAAATTTAAAAATCTTAATTTAAATACTCTTAATGAA
>NC_133317.1:13816359-13850512 GCF_012295235.1 Primulina huaijiensis | reverse complement strand
CAATAATTATTAACTAATGCGTCTCAGGTGCATTTTACTGACACCTTACTCGTCATTGAACTAAAAATTATAATTATTATTATTACTATATATGAATATATATATTTTTTATTTTTTTATAAAAAAAAACTAAGAGGAGAAGAAGAAAAGGAGATTTTTCATACCTTAAATAGAAAATAAAATATTAAAATATACCGTTGAATCACAAGTTCAGCATCACATGAATTTTCTTTTCTTACTCTTGGATGTTGGCCAATTAAGTTGAGATAAGAATGGATCTGGTTCATGACTAAATCCTTGCAGTAAATCAATAAGTTCACCTTCACTTGTAGCAGAAACTAACATCCTTCGCGAAGCTAATGAAATAAATCTCAGTTCCACAACATCATCAAGAAACGATAGTAGTATATCATAATAATTGTTAACATTTAACAAACCAATTGGCTTATTGTGGATATTTCATTGTGCCCAACAAACAGTATGAAATATTTCTTCTAAAGTACCGAAACCTCCTGGCAAAGCAATGAAAGCATCTGAATGTTCAATCATTTGAGTAATTCGTTCATACACGTTGTCCACTTTCATTTCTTCTTCTATTGTTGGTCCAGTAAGACTGGCTAAGGTAGTCGGAATAATGCCTAAGACTTGACTTCCACATGCATGCGCAGCTTTTGCAACTTTTCCCATGAGACCAACTTAACCACCACCATATACCAAATGAATCTTTTTTTTAGCAAGTGTTATTCCAAGCTTTTCTGCTGCCTCTTCATAAATTGAATCTTTTCTTGCACTAGATCCACAAAATACACAAATATTTTTTATTTTACTTACCGTGGACGTCGACATGTTGATAAATATGTTTCTGCAATTGTTAANTTCTAAAGAGATAAGCGTTACTACAGTAGGATCTTTATAAGGCTGATTCCACTGTCCATATTGATATTCCTTATGTTGAAGTTGCCACCATAGTTTAAGAAGTTCATTTTGCACGTACCCACTAGAATGCGTATCAAGAACCTCTAGAAAATTATCCAAAGGCTCTTTACTCAGACCATTCTTAATGAATAAAATTTTATCTTCTCTATTCATTAATGTCATTCCAACATTTTTGCATTTCCCTTTACAAGTCCACCTTGCACATTTATGACATCCACCTATACGTTTAGCTCTTCGTTTCTTGGCATATGTGCTTTTACCAAATCCTGGCATATGTCTTATTATTATTTCACTTGCTTCCCCAACCAATCGGACTTTTGCTTCAATTATCAACCGGATATCATTCGGTATACCAAATGACATCATCAACCTTAGTCGCTCACATCTAGCTTTATAAATTTTTTTCAACGCATTATCAGGTAAACAAGCAAAATATTTACGAAGATTCATAATACAAGCATCCATATTATTATTATTATTATATATTTCAATTATTTGGGGAAAACTGAAAAAACCGACTTAGATAGTCACGGAGTACCGTTATACGCCACTTAACCGGGAAATGAACTAGAATCTGCAAAAACAAAATGAAAATATCAAACAACTATTGTGGATCACATAAAAGCCTAAAATCATCATTAAGAATTTCATTTTCTATAAAAGGCTTAAGTCTTTGCCCATTAACTTTAAACACGTCATTATTTTTAGGGTTTTCAATATCAACAGTACCGTGAGGATAAACAAATTTAACTATAAATGGTCCTGACCATCTCGATCTTAGTTTTCCTGGAAATAAATGCAAACGAGAATTATAAAGTAAAACTTTTTGTCCAATTTCAAATGACTTTCTCATAATATTTTTATCATGAAAGGCTTTAGTTTTATCTTTATAAATCTTTGAATTTTCATATGCATCATTTCTTAATTCTTCAAGTTCATTTAATTGCAATTTTCTTAATTTAGATGCATCATCTAAATTAATATTAAATGCTTTAATTGCCCAATAAGCTTTATGTTCAAGTTCAACCGGTAAATGACAATGCTTACCAAAAACTAACCTATATGGTGACATCCCTAATGATGTCTTAAATGCAGTTCTATATGCCCATAATGCATCAGTTAATCTTAAAGACCAATCTTTTCGATTTGGATTAACTGTTTTTTCTAAAATTTGTTTTATTTCTCTATTTGCAAGTTCAACTTGACCATTACTTTGAGGATGATATGGGGTAGAAACTTTATGTGTAATGCCATATTTTCTTAACAAAGAAGAAAATGATTTATTTATAAAATGACTTCCCCCATCACTAATTATTGCTCTAGGTATTCCAAATCGACTAAAAATATTTTCTTTTAAAAATTTTATAACAACTTTATGATCATTAGTTCTACATGCAATTGCTTCAATCCATTTTGAAACATAATCAACAGCGACTAAAATGTACGTATATCCAAAAGATAATGGAAATGGACCCATAAAATCTATCCCCCAACTATCGAATATTTCAATAATTATGATTGGATTTAAAGGCATCATGTTTCGTTTTGAAATTGATCCCATCTTCTGACAGTTTTCACAAGATTTGCAAAATAAATGCGTATCTTTGAATAAAGAGGGCCAATAAAATCCACATTGTAAGATTTTTGCAGCTGTTTTATTGGATGAAAAATGACCTCCACATGCTTCAGAATGACAAAATTTAATAACATTACTTACTTCATTGTCGGGTATGCATCGTCGAAAAATTTGGTCAGGACAATACTTAAACAAGTAAGGATCATCCCAATAAAATTTTTTAACTTCTATCAAGAATTTATTCTTATCCTGTGAATTCCAATGAGAAGGCATTTTATTTGTCACAATAAAATTTACAATGTTAGCAAACCAGGGCATAATAGTAGCATAAAACAACTGATCATCTGGAAAATTTTCATTTATTGGTATTTCATTATGAGATGATTCAGTCATTATTCTAGATAAATGATCGGCTACGACATTTTCTTTTCCTTTTTTATCTTTAATTATAATATCAAATTCTTGTAACAATAAAATCCACCGTATTAATCTTGGCTTAGCATCTTGTTTATTTGATAAATATTTTACGGCAGAATGATCAGTGTACACAATAGTAGTAGAACCAATTAAATAAGATCGAAACTTATCTAATGCAAATACTACTGAAAGTAATTCTTTTTCAGTAGTTGAATAATTTATTTGGGCACTATTTAAGGTTCTACTAGCATAATAGATTGCATACGGTTTTCCTTCTTTTCTCTGTCCTAACACAGCTCCTATAGCATAATCACTTGCATCACACATTAATTCAAATGGTAAAGACCAATCTGGAGGTTGTAAAATAGGTGATGTAATTAAAAGATTAATTATTTTTTTAAAAGCATTTTCACATTTCTGAGTCCATTCAAATTGTGTATCTTTTGTTAAAAGATTCGAAATTGGTTTAGATATTATGCTGAAATTTTTTATAAACCTTCTATAAAAACCTGCATGACCCAAGAATGATCGAACTTCTTTGACCGTTTTTGGTGATGTTAAATTAGCAATAACATCAACTTTGGCTTTATCAACTTCAATTCCTTTTTCAGATATCACATGACCTAACACAATCCCAGATTTAACCATATAATGACATTTTTCCCAATTTAAAACAAGATTTTTTTCTTCACATCGTTTTAATACTTCTTCTAGGTTTTTAAGACAATTTTCAAATGAGTTTCCAAAAACAGTTATATCATCCATAAAAACTTCTACAAATTCTTCAATCATATCACTGAAAATACTTAACATGCATCTTTGAAAAGTAGCCGGAGCATTACATAAACCAAATGGCATTCTTTTAAATGCAAAAGTTCCGAAAGGACAAGTGAAAGTAGTTTTTTCTTGATCTTCTAATGATATAGGTATTTGATAATACCCCGAATACCCATCAAGAAAACAGTAATAAGAATTTCCTGCTACTTTTTCTAGAATTTGATCTAAAAATGGTAGTGGGAAATGATCTTTTCTAGTTGCATCATTTAATTTTCTATAATCAATACACATACGCCAACTAGATGGAATCCTAGCTTGTAATAACTCTCCCTTTTCATTTTTTATAACAGTGATGCCTGACTTTTTAGGTACTACTTGTGTTGGACTTACCCATTTACTATCTGAGATTGGATAGATAATTCCAGCGTCTAATAGTTTTAATACTTCATTCTTAACAACTTCCTTCATATGTGGATTTAACCTTCTTTGTGGTTGTTGATATGTTTTAGCATTTTCTTCCAAATGAATTTTATGTGTGCAAATTAAAGGATTTATACCTTTTATATCTTTCAAAGTCCATCCAATTGCATTTTTATATTTCTTAAGTAATTTAATTAAATCTTCTTCTTGATTTGGTAGAAGAGTGGAAGAAATTACAACAGGAAATGTTTTATTTTCACCAAGAAATACATATTTCAATTCGAATGGTAAAACTTTTAATTCAAGTTTTGTATTATCATCTTTTTTAAAATTATTTTCAGACTCAAAACATTCTATTGAAAAAACTTCAGATTGTTGATTTAAGTTTTCTTCTTGTATATTTTCTTCCATAATTGTTTCAATTTCATTATCATATTCATTTTCATTAATACTTGGTTGTTTACATAAATTGAACACATTAAGTTCTAGAGTCATATTTCCAAAAGACAATTTCATTATTCCATTTCGACAATTAATTAAAGCATTTGAAGTTGCTAGAAATGGTCGTCCCAATATTACTGGAATTTCATTATGTACTTCTATTGGTTGTGTATCCAAAACAATAAAATCTACAGGATATATGAATTTATCAACTTGAACCAACACATCTTCTACAATACCTCTAGGTATTTTGATTGACCTATCCGCCAGTAAGAGAGTAACAGAAGTGGGTTTTAATTCTCCTAAATTAAGTTTTTCATAAACTGAATAAGGAAGTAAATTCACACTTGCTCCCAAATCTAACAAAGCTTTTTTAATTTTATTTTCTCCAATAATACATGAAATTGTTGGACAACCAGGATCTTTATATTTTAAACTAGAATTATTTTGAAGAATAGAACTTACTTGTTCAGCCAAGAATGCTTTCTTCTTCACATGCAATTTTCTCTTCACAGTACATAAGTCTTTTAAAAATTTTGCATATGAAGGTACTTGTTTAATAGCATCTAATAATGGAATATTTATCTTTACTTGTTTAAAAACTTCATAGATATCAGAATCATTTTTTTGTTTTTTATGATTTGTTAATGCATGAGGAAATGGTGGAGGTTTATTTGATTCATTTACTATTTCAGATGATTTATCATTCAACATATTATTTTTAGAATTTAAGGTATCATCATTCTCAAAAGTATCAGGATTATCATCCTTACTCTTTGATTTTAAATGATCCTTGTTTTCATTACTATATGGATCATTAACTATTTTACCACTTCTAAGGGTAATAACAGATTTTATTTGATCAATTTTTTCATTTTTTAATTCTTGATTTTGATTTTTAGGATTAGGTTGAGGTTGAGATGGAAATTTTCCTTTTTCATGAATATTAAGTGCAGATGCAAATTTTGCAAGAGTTTCTTTCAAATCAGTCATAGATTGACTGTTTTGAATATTGATAGATTCTTGCTTTTGGATAAATGCATGAATTACATCTTCAAAGTTTTTTCTTGGAGGTGTAACATAAGGAATATAACCTTGATGATTTTGGTTATTTTGAAAATATTGTTGTGAGGGTTGTGCATTATTATCATTCCTCCAACTAAAATTAGGATGATTTTTCCATCCAGGATTATATGATGTTGAAAAAGGATCTAGTATTGGTTTTTTATAATTGTTAACATAATTTGCTTGTTCATGGAGACATTCTTTAAATGAAGGTAATGTTGGACAATCTTTTGTAGCATGATCATGTGTATCACATATATGACAAACAATTTCTTGAATACTTTTTAATTGACCACTCTTTTTCATTTCTAATGACTCAATTTTTCTTGCTAAAGATGCAAGTTTAGCTTGAATATCCATATCATCTTTAAGATTATAGATACCACCCCCATTTGTTGAATTATTGATTTTAGTTGTTGGTGGTTCTATTGTGCCTATATTATCCCAATTTTGAGCATTTTCTGCTAATGAATCCAAATACTCCATAGCTTCATTTGGGTTTTTATCTTCAAAAGTTCCATTACACATGAATTCTATCATTTGCCTATCTTTAGGTATTAGACCTTCATAAAAGTGAGAAACTATTCTCCATGTTTCAAAACCATGATGTGGGCATGTATTAAGTAATTCTTTATATCTATCCCAACATTGATAAAATGTTTCTCCTTGTTTTTGAGAAAAAGTAGTAATTTGTCTTTTAAAAGAGTTTGTTCTATGGGAAGGAAAAAACTTTTTGAGAAATTGTTGTTGCATTTCTTCCCATGATCTTATTGAACTTGATCTCAAATTTTGTAGCCATGTTTTAGCTTTATCTTTTAAAGAAAAAGGGAAAAGCTTTAATCGAACTATATCCATGCTACAATTTTGATCATTATAAGTGTTACAAACTTCCTCAAATTCTCTTAGATGTAAATATGGATTTTCAGAATCTAAGCCATGAAAATTTGGTAAAAGTTGAATAATTTGAGGTTTAAAGTTGAAATTAGATGCATCAGGAGGAAAAACTAAACAAGATGGGGCACTAGTTCTAATAGGGTTCATATGGTGCCTAAGTGTTCTTAATTGATCATGTTCTTGATTATTATTATTATTGTTGTTATTATTGTTATCATTATCTTGATTATTTGAATTATCATCCATGTTTAAATTATTTTCAGATACTCGAATAAGTCTACCACTTTTTTTTCGACTCCAAATACTCATACAAAAAAAACACAATACTTATAAATAAAACATAATTAACAAATATAAACTTAATTTATACCTCCCCGGCAACGGCGCCAAAAACTTGCTACTACTTAAATTATAATTCACCCAAGTGTAGGTTGTCTGCAAGTAATATATTTCGTAAGTACGAGATCGATCCACAGAGAGGTTATTTTAAGTTTAAATTTATTAATTTATAGATTACCAAATGCAAGAACGAAGTTTACAAATTATAAATTTTGTCAAGGCTCGAGGATTTATTCTTGGTTTATGCAATATTGTTTAACTAAAAGTAAAACAAAGGAAACCACCATAAATAATGGTTCCAAGAAAATTAAATATTTAAACACACACCTAATATAATATAGTTCCCACTATAGAAAATACCGAATTCACCGATATTTTATATATGGTACCTATGATTATATATATAACTATATAAATATATAACTGCATAAAATAAATGTTAAATTAAATCATTATATTTCATTTAGAACAACCGGCAGAGCCACGCTATTGCCTAAATGAAATATATGATTTAATAAGTTAGTTGCGGGAAAGTAAAAGTTAGTTGCGATAAAGTAAATGTTAGATGCGGAAAGTAAAAGTTAGTTGCGATAAAGTAAATGTTAGATGCGGAAAGTAAAAGTTAGTTGCGATAAAGTAAATGTTAGATGCGGAAAGTAAAAGTTAGTTGCGATAAAGTAAATGTTAGATGCGGAAAGTAAAAGTTAGTTGCGATAAAGTAAATGTTAGATGCGGAAAGTAAAAGTTAGTTGCGATAAAGTAAATGTTAGATGCGGAAAGTAAAAGTTAGTTGCGATAAAGTAAATGTTAGATGCGGAAAGTAAAAGTTAGTTGCGATAAAGTAAATGTTAGATGCGGAAAGTAAAAGTTAGTTGCGATAAAGTAAATGTTAGATGCGGAAAGTAAAAGTTAGTTGCGATAAAGTAAATGTTAGATGCGGAAAGTAAAAGTTAGTTGCGATAAAGTAAATGTTAGATGCGGAAAGTAAAAGTTAGTTGCGATAAAGTAAATGTTAGATGCGGAAAGTAAAAGTTAGTTGCGATAAAGTAAATGTTAGATGCGGAAAGTAAAAGTTAGTTGCGATAAAGTAAATGTTAGATGCGGAAAGTAAAAGTTAGTTGCGATAAAGTAAATGTTAGATTGTTAGATATCATAATATTTCATTTAGAACAACCGGCAGAGCCACGCTATCGTCTAAATGAAATATATGATATAATTATATATATATATATATATATATATGTGTATAATATAACAATAATAATTGATGAAATATTTATTGTATCAAAATTAAACAACAAATCAAGATAACCACTTCAATGGTATCAAGCATTTGATGTAAATTGATAACAACAAATAATTCATTTTTATACCTACAATAAAAAGAAATTAGCAAAATGAAAAGAAATAAAGAAAGAATATACAAAATATAAACAATCTTACTTCACCAAGAATTCATCCTCTTCACCTTCACATAATAGATTTAGCTTTCCATGAACTTACTTTTGATCAACACTAAAAACATCACTCATAAATTGGAAAATGGAAAATATATTGGAACTTAGAACTTTTATACAAACTCACACTATATTTTACAATGAGATAGAATGATTCTCAAGCTAGCACAAGGCCTCTATTTATAGGCCAAATGAGAGAAAGGGTGAAAAATTCTATTAATGCAATGTAGTTGTAATAGTAGTCTTTGTCTCCTCCAACTTCAATTTCATGCCCCTTCTTTCAATGCTTTGTTTCACGACTTTAATCACCGAATTTGACTCAGCTCAAAACAGCAAACATGTGGGAAATTGTCTGTAGATGAATTTGGCCACTTTGTTCACCTCATTTGGTTTAATATTGAAATAGTTATGATTTTTTTTACTATACGCTGGTCATGGAGAAAGTAAATTTGTCCTCTTTTTG
The DNA here is from genome assembly GCF_012295235.1 of Primulina huaijiensis. NCBI lineage: Eukaryota > Viridiplantae > Streptophyta > Magnoliopsida > Lamiales > Gesneriaceae > Primulina > Primulina huaijiensis. The sequence continues at coordinate 13,841,727 of NC_133317.1, read as the reverse complement.
ATATTTTCACAATTTGATCATTTTAACCACCTTTTTAGGCAATCATGTGTTCTGTAAAGTTGTAGATAATTTCTCAAGGATTCCAAAAATATTTGAATCACCTCCATTTGAATTTTCTAGCTTGAGTTATCATTATTTTACCAACACGTAGAAAACCTGAAAATAAAACATATTTAGTAAGACATTTAAATATAAACACACAATACTAAAATAACATAATTTTATAATTTTAATGAAACTTAAATTTTAAAATATTGGTTTTAACATATAATAAATTATTAATTTTAAGTTTCATCACTTGGCGAACAATCTTCCTTGAGTTGGCTGCTTCCACTGTGGGCACTCCTTCAGCATGTGGTCACTGGCTCCACATTTGAAACACTTGCCCGATCCATATAAACTTGCCCCGGGTGCTGGCGGTTGCACTTAGGACACACTGGGAAAACAAAGGGCTTCTGAGGCGCCCCCTGCTGCTGAATCGGACCCTTGCCCTTAGGCGGTCCCTGATAAGGTTTCTTCCCTGGCTGCCCCTGGTAAGGCCTCTTATGCTGGGGTCGCTGATGTTGCTGCTGCTGGTGCTGCGGTGGTGCCTGATAGGGCCTCTTGCCCTGCCTGTCAGCCTCAATGTCTCGCTGATCTTGCTCTGCCACCAAAGCTCTAGATACGGCGACTACATAAGTAGTGGGGCCATCAACTCGGACATCACGGCGCAAGATCGGCCGCAAACCATCCATGAAATGCCTCAATTTTTCCCCGGCGTCATTGGCTATCAGGGGTACAAAGTAACACCCCCTCTCAAACATTCTCACAAATTCTGCTACGCTGCTGTCTCCCTGTCGACTCCCTAGTCAATCGGGAGCGTACTTCTTCAGTGAAGTACTTGGAGTAGAAAACCTCCTTAAAAACATCCCAAGTCAGTGTTCGCAAATTCACTGACATTGAAGCACTCTCCCACCACCGTCTGGCATCCCCTGCTAGAAGGAATATGGCACACCTGATTCGGTCGGCATCTGCCAGCTCCATGAAATCAAAGATTACTTTGATGGACTTAATCCATCCCTCAGCTATCATCGGGTCAGTAGTCCCCGAGAATTCCTTAGGATCCATGCTCCTAAACCTTTCGTACACAGCCTCTGGTCGGGGCCTGGCCTCTACATTAACCGCAGTCTGGTTCCCCACAAACTGCGCGAAACTGCGTCATACCTGCAAGCATTTGCGCCTGCATATCTGGAGGTGGGCGAGGAGGAGTGACCCTCTCCTCATCTCGATGCTCTCTGTTCTCGTCCCTAACTTCCCGGTTAATCACACGTCTGGGAGGCATACTGTTCCAACAATTTACCCACCACGTAAACCCAATATGCATGAACATGATACTAATAGCATAAGATGCACGTAATTTGAATTAAAAACATGGACATGCTGAAGTCATGATTGAATTTAAAACTTACAGACTTGAGGTGTGACTTCGTGAGCTTCTTGCGACTGGCAGTAGGCGTAACCGTTTACAAGAACACCGCTCTGATACCAACTGTAACGTACCGTACTTTTTCTACTTAAAATTTGCCGAAAAATTAAAAATTTCTTAAAAGAGTAATCAAACTTCAAACTTGATAACGTAAAACCGTACATCTCAACAGTGGACAAAACATCTCAAAATAAAGTTTGACAAAATATTTGTTTGAAATTTCATATCCAGTAGCGTGAAATCAGAGTATTCAACATTTCATAAAACTTAAAAACTTAGGCGGTCCTCGGGTCTAGCCTTCAACTCAGTCTAAGCCAGCTCCTTGGTCCCCTCCTCTATCCTCCTCAACATACTCATCACCTGCATCGATCAAGTCTAGTGAGTCTAAAGACTCAACACGTATAAACTGGAAAGTAGCAAGTACTACATAATAAAACCACATGCAACTTTAAAATAAGGAGTACATACATGAAACTGGAACTTGCATAACAAAACTTGAACATACGTACATACATACATAGACGTGCCATCAACATAAAACTTTTCTTAAACATTGCATACTTGAACATACTAGAACATACATAACTTTATCATTTTGCGTAGAGGCATGTTTCAAAGCAAGTGACCCATAACATAATCGCCTGGTCAGACTAACCAAAGTACTGATATGACAGAGACGTATCCACTGCCACATACATGAGATCCCCGTTCATAATTTAACGTCCACGTTCATAATTTAACGCTTTCCAATCTCGATCTAAACCCGTTCATAATTTAACGGGCGGATTGGTCCCCGTTCATAGTTTAACGCTTTCCAATCCTAAACATAATTTGGTCACAAGACATTTAGCATACCTCAAAAACTTGAAAATATTTTCTTTGCACGTCGAACATACTTACTTGGCGTTGAGGGATTTGTTGGAGCTCGCTTTGGGGCCGCTGCTGCACAGACTAACATGATTTTAAGATACTTAACTTGTATAACTTAGACTTAGGTACTCAAGCTCACCACCAAAGTGAATAAGTAGCTTATGACATTCTAGATCACTCGGGACTTGACCTCGTTTAATCGTACTAACCATGACCTCGAACCCCGAACAATACTTAAAGTGCTGTGTAAACATTTCCCAACAATAAAAGACATGAACTCACTATTGAACTTGAGAGGAAGGGGAAACCAAGTATTCCGACAGAAGGAGTGGCGCTCGGACGGTAGGAAATTACTGCTCCTGCGCCGAGTTTAAAAAATTTATTTCTCGACAGTGAGGGTGGCGCTCGAGCGGTAAGAAATTACCGCTCGGGCGCCGAGTCTACTGGACTCCGCGACTTGCATCTTAATACTCCTAACTCAATAATACGATTCTTTAACCAATCCATCAAGACTCATCCTAGGACACTATGACACTGACTCGACTCCATAAAAATGTCCCAAACGTTCCCAAAGAAACGACGCACCTCACGCAATACAATAAAACCCATAACCTCAAATTTTGACACCAAAATAGTTTTTACGACTACTCGTTCTCCCAAGTGCCTAACAACACGAAATGAAACGTCAATAACCATACCAACATCATTAACAATATACCTATACGTAGCAGAGATCACCCGTCGATCCCCAACAAAGCCTGCAACAATACAACTTCAAGAATTCATCAATAACATATTTTTCGGAAAAACGCAGTTTGAGCAGTCCCACTAAAACAATCATAACTCACTCAATTTTCATCCAAAGTTTTTGAATTGTATATCAAATTGAAGGTATCAAAAAGTTCTACGATTTTTGTGTTGAAAGATTTCTCAAAATCAATACCAAAAATTCGCAGTATTTAAAAAGACATAAAAAAAACGTGATTTTAGATCCAAAAACGGTTTCAAAAGTGATCTAAACATAATTGCTCAAACTTCTACACAACATTCACATGATTTTCATACAAAATACATTGCAACACATACTATGACATGGTTGACGTAGAAAGAAACAGAATATACGTGCCTTTTTTATATTAAAACTCACGATACTGCGATACCGAAGCGGAGATGGTGCGAGAGACGATCCCGGACGACTTGGCTCGATTTTCTTTGAAGAGAACCAATGAAATTCTTGCTGGAAATTATAGAGGAAGGGGCGGATGCTCTATGGATTAGGAACCCTAGGTTTTTCTTTCAAAATCTGAAAATAAAAATGTGTAGTGTGTGTTGTGTGTTTTGGCCGTGTAAGTGTGTGTGTGTAGGGGTGTGTGTGAGTTTAGAAATAGTTAGGGGATGATTTTGCTTAATTATGCCATTAACCATGCTAAACAACATACTAATTAAAATGTTAACTCAATTAACAAATTAATTAAAATACTCTCCCTTCTAATCTTTAAATATAATCCCCTAATTAAAATAAAAAGCGCAAGCATTAAATCTTTAAAGGTTTTTAAAATCTTAAAATCACTTAATAAATAAAGTAGGCTTTAAAAGACTAACACTTCAAAAATTAATTAAAATGCCCCGTCCTTAACTAAAAAAAATAAAATACCGCATTAAAAATTTTCGCCAAAAGTCGTCGCCGGTCTTTCCTCGATCTCGCCTCGACCAATCGCCGGAAACATGAAACTCGAAAAATATTTAACGTGCATCACCCAAACATAAATATTTTTAAATAATGCATTTAAATAAATCATGCATGGCTAAAACTCAATTTAAATTTAAATAAATGATTTAATAATAAAATAAATGCATGGAATTTACGTGTACTGATTATGGGCACTACACTGTAAATTTAGGAGCATTATTTCATCATTTTTAAGAGTATTTTAATCATGACTAAACGTAGGTTCGGTGTTGGTTCGGGTTGGCTCGGAGTCATGATTAAATACTAAGTCAGTGGGCGTAATTGTCTCGTTTTTGAATTCAATTACAAAGTTTGGTCAAGTAAATCATTTGCATATTTTCATGACATAATTAGGTCGCAGCGAGCCTAGGAACGGTCCAACCTTTATGGTAAAAATTTATACAAGATATTTAATTTTTGTATTTAATTATATTACATGCAAAAAAAAATGTAAAATATTCATTTTTGAGATTTATGTGATATTGCTTGGGGCCACTTCGCTGTTATTATTACTTCACCCGGTGGTCATTTACCGGTTCAGTTTAGTTCATCCCGGTGGCTACTTACCGGTCCCACCCAGTATACTGTGGCATTAGTCTGATCAGACGTACATTATTTCACCCGGTCGTCAGTTACCGGTCAGTTCAGTTCAGTTCATTGCAGTTCAGGGGGCCACTTGCGTATAACATAATCTCAACAGAAAATTATTACACGTTATTTTATGACAGGGCTCTACAGAGCAAACATTTCACTTACTACATTCAGTTCAGTTCAGTTCACTTATGCACGTAATATTAATTATTCATGATGCGATTTTCAGTTCAGTTATGCGCATATTACATTTACTCATGACATGATATTTTCACTTTGCATGCGATTTTATTATTATTACTCGTTATTTACGATATATGCATGCTGAGTCTTTAGACTCACTAGACTTGATTGTTGTAGGTACTGATTATGTCGGAACCGAGGGCGGGGACCAGTGAGCTAGCTTGGCTCGACAGTAGTGGAACCCGAGGACCTCATTTTCAGCATTTACTATTTTTAGGCTCAAAAATTTTCATCGTTATGGGATTATTTTAAATTATGAGTTCGCAAACAAATATTTACTTCCGCTGTTATTTTAAATGGTTAAACTTTTATCAGTTATTTTTATGAATGAGGCATTTTATTTACTTAAAGAGAAAATTTTTAAATTTTTCCGCAAATTTTCAAGCACGAGTTTAGAGGCCTCTACAAAAGGTTTTTAAATGATTTTTACCATTATCGAGAATAAAACATCTGCAGCCGAATATTTTGAAGTAAGTAACCACACTTTTTCTTCCATGCTAGATCTCATATGGTGTTTTCATATGATTCTTATTAATCATCGATCTGTTCTGAGTATAACACGCAGTGTTTACTGCCTCTGCCCAAAACCTTTGAGAAATGCTCGAATCAGCAAGCATTGTTCTAGCACCTTCTTTAAGGGTCCATTTTCTCCTTGCAGCTACACCATTTTGTTGAGGAGTTCTAGCTGCTGAGAGCTCATGCTTAATTCCAGCATTTTCTAAAATTTTTTTAAAGAATTTGATTGATGAATTCAGTTCCTCGATCAGATCTGATTCTATCAATTCCAACTAATTTTTCATTTAATAATCTTTTGAAAAGCTTGATCAGTTGTGCAGCAGTTTGGTCTTTAGATTTGAGAAAGATAACCCAAGTAAATATTGAAAAATCATCCACAACCACCAAGGTGTATTTCATTCCCCATAAGCTCATGATTGGTATTGGACCAAATAGATCCATATGTAATAGTTCTAAGCATCGAGAAGAAGATTTACGGCCCTTGTTTTTAAAAGAAGATTTTACTTGTTTACCAAACTGACATGCTGAACAAATTTTATCTTTGACAAAATCCATTTTGGGCAAACTAGTTACAATATCGTGGTTACTCAGATATGCAATAGATTTAAAGTTCAGATGGTTAAATCTCTTATGCCACAACCAGTTTTTAGAAATTTTTGAAGCAATGAAACATACTGGTGCATAAGGTTGATCATTCCAACTGACTTTGTAAGTGTTTCCACACCGTTTTCCAGTTAGAATAACCTCATATGACTTCTTTCTTCTTTTATTCGAGCCCTGATGTCCTTGGGTTGGGGACAGCCAACAATGAAGTGACCTGGTTTGCCACAGTTGTAGCAACCATTTGATTCCTCTTTAAAATTATTTCTCTTATAATTTTTCTGGAAGTTCCCTTGATTTCTCCTTATAAATCTTCCGAATTTTTTAATGAACAATGACATAGCATCATTGCTCAGTTGATCAGCAGACTTCTCGACTGAACCAGTTGGTTCTGTTCTGAAAGCAGCTAATGCATTTGTGATTGCTGGAGTAGAAGGCTCTCCTTCTCAAGTTTGCAGCTCAAACTCATAGGCTTTCAGATCAGCGAATAGGTCATGAAGCTCAACTTTGTTTAGATCCTTGGATTCTCTCATTGCCATGGCCTTTACGTCCCACTCCTTGGGAAGACCTCTGATCACTTTTAATGTAACTTCTTTGTTGGTATACACTTTTCCAAGTGCATTGAGTTCATTGAAGATGCAACTGACTCTCTCATCATACTCATGCATCGATTCTCCGGTTCTCATCTTGATATTGTCAAACTTCTGCACAACAACAGAAAGTTTATGCTCTTTGGTTTGTTCATTTCCTTCACACAGCTGGATCAACTTTTCCCAAATCTCCTTAGCTGTCTTACACATCTTGATCTTGCTGAAAGTTACTTTGTCCAGTGTCTTGTACAGTATATCCTTTGCCACATTATCTAGATTTGCTTTCATTTTGTCTTATGTGGTCCATTCATCTCTGGGCTTTTCTATACGATGAGGTGCCCCTTCAGTAATAGCCACTGCTGTATTGGCTTTCAGAATGTTCATTGGTCCGTCAGTTATAACGTACCACATGTCGTCATCTTGTGCAGCTAAGTGAGCCTGCATTCTTATTTTCCAGTCATCGAAGTGCTCACTGGAAAACATAGGGATCTTATTGAAGGAAGACATAATGATCAGTTTGAGAGTATAGATATTCTGAGACGAGATACAACGGCTCTGCTACTTGAAAGGATCGGTTAACACTCACGAATTATGTTCGTTTCTCGTAAATTGAGTTCAGTTCAATGACAAACTGATACTCGGTATCTCGTCAGTCGATGACAATCAGTTTAACTGAAAGACAGTTGCGGAAGTAAACTGACTGAAAGATAGAATAACTGAAATAAAAGGTATCTGAAATTAAATGCACGCGATTTGTTTCTGGATGTTCGGAGAATGGAATAACTCCTACGTCACCCCTTCTATCACGAAGATAGGATTTCTACTAAAATACTTTGATCGAATATAATGATTGTACTGACCCACTTCAGTTTGGTCTTATCAATGCCAAAACTGAAACTCTTAGTTACAACAGGCTATTTCAGTTCGTAACTTATCTTAGCACAACTTAACAATATAACAGGGATTATAGTGTGCTAACAAGCTCAAGACAGTAGCCTTGAATGCTATAGATAGAACTAGTAAGTGTGAGCTTTTGATTTCAGCAGAGTAACATCTTGAGTAAAATAGTTGTTTTGTATCCTTGTTTTTCTTCAGCTGCTCTCGTCGCCTATTTATAGGCTTCTCTTCCAACGATAACTTGATATAACATTTGAATATTATATCCGTTGATTGCCACGTCGATATTCTCATGACAATCGTACACTGTAGACTCTGAAATGCGGCGTTCCACTACGAGGTGCAGTCTGCTTGTACTGATGTCGGTTGAATGTCCTTTTCATTTGATGACGTGTATGGCTGAGCGATCAGCTGATAGATAGTAGCTGATAAGCTTGTGCCGAGTGAATCAACTGATCAGTTTCCAACTGATCAGTCAGCTGTCTTCAAGAATCCAGTTAGGTTCAACTGATCAATTTCCAACTGATTAGTCGGTTAACTTCGAAAGTTCAGTTCAGCTGGATTCGGTTGCCTTTGATAACTCACGCGTTACTTCAGTTAGGCAAGCTGTATAATTCGAATACTTGATCAGTTAGTCCAATAGATAAATAGTTTGTCAAACAGCCGAAATTAAGTTTCCAACAGAACAAGATGGAGCCGACCCTTGAGGAGTTGGTAAACATGTTTGTTACCTTTGAGTCTACCATCAAGAAATAGAAGTCGGTTCTTTATGTGGGCTCTTCATCTGGTACGAAGACTAGTCCACCTGGGAAGGGGAAGAAGCGTTCTTTCCAACGCCCCAAGAAAAACGTGCCCTTGAAGAGGCAAGCTCCGAGTCCTGCTGTGGCAGCTACACAAGTTAAAGTTGACAAGAGTGTTGACATATGTCATCACTGCAAGAAGCCTAGTCATTGGAGGCGTAACTGCAGAGAATATCTTGCCCAGAGGAGTTCTGGAAACGGTATGTTCTATATTGAAGTAAACATTTCGATTAACTCTACTTCTTGGGTATTGGATAAAAGCTGTGGCTCACATCTCTGTAATGATCTATAGGTGATGGGAAGAAGTACGAGGCTAAGGGAAGGTGAGACCTTCTTGAGGATGGGCAATGGAGCAAGAGTTGCTGCGAAGGCAGTGGGAGATGTTTACTTATTATTGAACAATGATTTTAAGTTAATTTTGAGAGATGTTTTGATTGTATCTGAGTTGTTGAATAACATTGTTTCCATTCCTATGCTAGATAAAGATGGATATTCTTGTTTATTTAGCAAAGGTGTTTGCAATATTTACAAGAATTAATGTTTAATTGGTACAGGAGAACTTGAAAACGATCTCTGCAACTTAAAATTGAAAGATATTCCACTAAACAATGTCCAAGCAATAACAACAACAAACAAACGAAAACAAGATACTCTTAATTCAGCACAATTATAGCTTGCTCGATTAGGACATATTTCCCTAAGAAGGATGAACAAGCTAGTGGGAGTAAGCATGTTTGATATGTCTGATATTAATTCTCTCACGACTTGTGATTCTTGTCTGGAAGGAAAGATGACCAAAATTCCCTTTAAGGGCCACGTGGAGCATGCCAAAGGGTTATTGGATTTGATCCATACCGATGTGTGCAGTCTGCTTAGCTTCACCACTAAGCATGGACATGCCTACTTAATCACCTTTACCGATGACTTTTCGAGGTATGGGTATGTGTATTTGATGAAATACAAGTCTGAAGCCTATGAAAGGTTCAAAGAATTCAGAAGTGAAGTAGAGAAACGGTTGGGAGGAAGCATCAAGTCACTTCGATCGGATCGAGGTGGTGAGTACTTGAGTGTTGAGTTCCAAGAGTATCTTAGGAAGAATGGGATTCACTAGCAGTGGACTCCGCCCACTACCCCGCAGTTGAATGGTGTTTCGGAGCGTCTTAACGGGACTTTGATGGACATGGTTCGATCTATGATGGGGTTCACGGATTTGCCGCCATCCTTTTGAGGATATGCGTTTGAGACAGCGGCACTGTTGTTGAACAATGTCCATTCAAAGGCAGTTGATAAGACACCAAATGAGATATGGATGGGTAAGCCTCCCAAATACTCTTATCTTAGAATATGGGGATGCCCTGCTTATGTGAAGCAGATAGTGGGAAATAAATTGGATAGTCGATCCATTTTATGTTACTTTGTAGGATATCCAAGGAATTCAGTTGGATATTATTTCTATCATCTCAAAGAAACAAACACCTTTGTTTCTAGGAATGCAACTTTTTTGGAAAAGAAATTTCTATTGGATAGAAAAGGGGAGATGGTAGAACTCGACGAGGTTCGAGAGACACCCACAATTGAAGAACACACACGCGAAGAGCCAAGAGAGGAGATACAAGCTCCTAGAAGATCCGAGAGAGTCTCGAGACCACCTATGAGGTATGATCTGCTTCTTGAAGAGGGCCATGATGAGTCTAACCATGGATGTGATCCAAGGACCTTCAAGGAAGCGTTATCTGATGCTGATTCATCCAAGTGGCTTGAAGCAATGGAATCTGAGATGAATTCCATGCATTTGAACCAAGTGTGGAAACTTGTGGATCCACCTGAGAGAACCGTTCCCATAGCGTGTAAATGGATTTACAAGAGGAAACTTGGGGTGGATGGGAAGGTATTGACCTTCAAGGCGCGATTGGTGGCAAAAGGATATAATCAAAGACAAGGCGTTGACTCTGAGAAAACCTTTTCTCCAGTTGCAATGTTCAAGTCTATAAGGATATTGATAGCCATAGCTACATGGTTTGACTATGAGATATGGCAGATAGATGTCAAGACAGCCTTTCTTAATGGGGATATTAAGGAAGAGATTTACGTGCATCAACCTGAAGGGTTTACATCTATCGGAAGTGAGCATAAGGTATGCAAACTTCAGAGATCTATTTATGATCTAAAATAGGTATCTAGGAGTTGAAACCCTAGATTCGATAGTACAATCAAAGAGTTTGGTTTTACTAAGAATCCTGAAGAACCCTGTGTGTATAAGAAGGTCAGTGGGAGTGCTGTGACATTCCTGGTGCTTTATGTTGATGACATTATACTCATTGTGAATGATGTAGGGATGTTGCAATCAACTAAAATATGGTTAGAGAGTAAGTTCTCGATGCAAGACTTGGGTCAAGCATCTTTTGTATTGGGAATACAGATCAATAGAGATAGATCAAGAAGATTGCTTGGTCACCCCCAGTCCACATACATTGATACCATCGTGAAGAGGTTCTCGATGCATGAGTCCAAGAGAGGACATCTACAAATGTGTCATGGCGTGTCCCTATCCAAGTCTATGTCTCCCAAGCCTGATGCAGAGATAGCGGCGATGACAGGCATTCCTTTTGCATCTGCAATTGGTAGCATCATGTATGAGATGATATCTACACGTCCTGACGTGGATTTCGCACTAAGTGTAGTGAGTAGAAATCAATCGAACCCTGGTCTTCCACACTGGAAAGCTGTGAAAGACATCCTCAAGTATTTGAGAAGGACCAATAAGTTGTTCTTGGTCTATGGGGGTGGAGAACTGAAATTAGAAGGCTATACCGACTCTAGCTTCCAAAGCGATCTGGGTTTGTATTCATGCTCAATGGTGATGTTGTCTATTGGAAGAGTTCCAAGCAAGATAGTACTGCGGATTCCACCACTGAGGCCGAATACATTGCTGCATCAGCTGCAGCAAAGGAGGCTCCTTTGGATAAGGAATTTCGTCCAAGAGTTGGGCGTCATTCCTAATGGATTTGCTCTTATCCCGGTGTTTTGTGACAACACGGGAGCTATAGCTCAAGCAAAGGAGCCAAGGCCTCATCAGAAGTCCAAACTGTATTGACAAAGTACCGCATCCTCCGAGAGATTGTGGAAAGAGGAGAAGTGTCAATTGACAAAGTCGACTCCGCAGATAATGTTGCTGATCCACTGACTAAGCCTCTACCTGGACCATTATTCGAGAAGCATCGTGAATCAATGGTTTTGAAGCATATGGGTAGTTGGATCTAGAGCAAATGGGAGATTGTTTGAGTAGGTGCCCGTCGAGCCAAGTGTTGGCCGAGGGTTCATGATGAAACTCTACGTATAAACGATCTTTATTTTAATAATATTTGTCCAAGCATGCAGATAGGTGCTCCTAGTAGAGTGCACTGAACAACCCTCCATAAAAGACTTTCTAAGTGGTTCTCACTTATCGAGTGGAAACATCCTAGTTTATGGTTGTACACCATTAGTCCTTAGGACCCGGGACAACATTGAGACTCTATGTACTAGCATTGCAATTAGACTTGTTTACCGACTCTCATGGGGTCATTAGGTGGCAAGGTTGAGTGTTTTGTCGAAACATATAGGAGTCTATGCATTGTAGTTGGGGATTCACCGCTTACCTTTTGATATGGATATCCTATATGTATGTAGTATGAAATCTCTGATCAGAGTGTTGGTGGTAATTATGAAAGGAGTTTCATAGATTACACCATCGATGCAACTACAACATGACACATAGTTGAAAGGGATCGATTAAGGTGTTCAAATGCGCAATGGAAGTTTTAAAATTGTTTTTCAACAAGGAAAAATTCGAACACCTCACTAGAATGTGTAGCAAATACAAAAAACACAAAAATGATATCCATAGTGTGCTTAGAAATGTACCTATCAATCTCTTGAGATTGATGTTTGGCTCCAACTAAGTTGTAAACAACTTAGCTCTTGAAGGTAGATAATCTACAAGCTTCCTTCTTTCCTTCAAAATCAAGCCCACCACTAACTAGGAAGATCCACCTTACACTTGCACTAGAAAATGTAGGGCATTTTTCTTTGAGAAGAGAATTGTTTCTCCAACTATTGAAGAACAAGATGAGAGAAAAATTTTGAGAGAATTGGACATCAAAATTTAGGCCATAGTGTGTATTGTGTGTGGGAGAATGAGTTGTCTTGGTTGTGTAAAAAGCTAAAACCCCTTGTAGCATCCCAAGCCTTGGAGATTGAAAAAGTAGTCTCCAACCCTTCACCTCCCCATGCACATTATTTTTATTTGGTCATGTAACAATTTCAAAGCCCATGGACTTTTATTTAAATATCTCAAACACATTTGAGACCATTTAAATTTTACTTGATTTCACTCAAGCCCATTAGTTTAATAATAATTCCTAATTGGTCTCTACAAGGCTCAATGTTGTTTAATTAATTCAACACTTGAATTAATTTAATTATTTGGACTCTACTAGGTCCACTAGTGTTTAATTAATTCAACGCTTGAATTATTTTAATTTAGTCCGTAATAATGTTTATGAAAATCACAATTTTCAAATACATTATTTATTTGGACAACTTTTAATTTTAGGAACACATTCATAAATTAAAAGTTAAATTCTCTCATAGAAGTCATACTTCTATTTTTCCTTACACTTATAAACTCATTTATAAGCTGTTCAACACATTGAACTATTTTACTTCTCAACGGGATCTAGAAAGCTAGTACTTGTGTGGCCCTCAATGGTTCATTGATACAACTAGCCGTGGGTTCACATCTCCATGTGATTCGGACTAAACATGTCCTTATTTGAGCATACCCCAATTGCTCCATTCTTACTTATCAACTCCTTGATAACAAGAACGTCAGAACTCAAGTCTGATAGTACCCAACCAATCATGTTAAACGCCTAGCAGCATCGCTTACATGATTCCCTAGGTATCAAATGATAGTGCCTGCAAGAACCATTCAATTATGGTTAGCGTACAGTACGGTCCCTTCANCATGAGAGTCGGTAAACAAGTCAAAGTGTAATGCTAGCACATAGAGTCTCAATGTTGTCCCGGGACATAAGGACTAATGGTGTACAACCATAAACTAGGACGTTTCCACTCGATAAGTGAGAACCACTTGGAAAGTCCTATATGGAGGGTTGTACAGTGCACTCTACCAGGAGCACCTATCTGCATGCTAGGACATCACAATGTCCCCTACCAATGAAACATGGTAGTCACATCGCAGATACTAGTCTCGAACTCGAGCGGCCTATATCCTTCTTAGCGGCGGCTGAATCGACTAGGAACTGTTTAGAATATACAGTATTCCAAATATGAGTTTCATGATACTCATCATATGAGCATCTCATATTCTTTCTACTATTTGTATATTCAAGGACTTTATCTATGCAACTAGCATGGGTATATAGTTAAAGATGTGCCAAATTAATAATTTCAAATATTATTAAAATAAAGATTGCTTATACATAGAGTTTCATTGTGAACACTCGGCCAACACTTGGCTCGACGGGAACCTACTCTAACAATATCCCACTTGCACTAGAGCCAACTACCCATATGCTTCAAACCCATTGATTCATGATGCTTCTCGAATAATGGTCCAGGTAAAGGCTTAGTTAGTGGATCAGCAGCCGACTGTGTCAATCGACACTTCTCCTCTTTCCACAATCTCTCGGAGGATGTGATACTTTCTCAATGCGTGTTTGGACTTCTGATGAGACCTTGGCTCCTTCGCTTGAGCTACAGCTCCCGTGTTGTCACAAAACACCGGGACATGAGCAACTCCATTAGGAATGAAGCCCAACTCTCGGACGAAATTCCTTATCCAAACAGCCTCCTTTGCTGCATCTGATGCAGCAATGTATTCGGCCTCTGTGCTGGAATCCACAGTATTGTCTTGCTTGTAACTCTTTCAAAAGAAAGCAGCACCATTGAGCATGAAAACAAACCCAGAGGTTGACTTCGAGTCATCAATATCGCTTTGGAAGCTAGAGTCGGTATAGCCTTCCAATTTCAGTTCTCCACTCCCATAGACCAAAAACAACTTATTGGTCCTTCTCAAATACTTGAGGATGTCTTTCACAGCTTTCCAGTGTGGAAGACCAGGGTTCGATTGATATATACTCACTACACTTAGTGCGAAAGCCACGTCAGGACGTGTAGATATCATCCCATAAATGATGCTACCAATCGCAGATCCATAAGGAATGCTTGTCATCGCCGCTATCTCTGCATCAGTCTTGGGAGACATAGACTTGGATAGGGACACGCCATGACACATTGGTAGATGTCCTCTCTTGGACTCATCCATCGAGAACCGCTTCACGATGGTATCAATGTATGTGGACTCGGTGAGACCAAGCAATCTTTTTTATCTATCTCTATAGATCTGTATTCCCAATACAAAAGATGTTTCACCCAAGTCCTGCATCGAGAACTTAACATATTTTAGTTGATTGCAACATTCCTACATCATTCCCAATGAGTAGAATGTCATCAACATAAAGCACTAGGAATGTTACAGCACTCCCACTGACCTTCTTATACACACAGGGTTCCTCATGATTCTTTGTAAAACCAAACTCTTTGATTGTACTATCGAATCTAAGGTTCTAACTCCTAGATGCCTGCTTTACACCATAAATAGATCTCTGAAGTTTGCATACCATATGCTCACTTCCGACAGATGTAAACCCTTCAGATTGAGACATGTAAATCTCTTCCTTAATATCCCCATGAAGAAAAGCTGTCTTAACATCCATCTGCCATATCTCATAGTCATACCATGCAGCTATGGCTAGCAATATCCTTATCGACTTGAACATTGCAACTAAAAAAAAGGTTTCCTCAAAGTCAACTCCTTGTCTTTGAGTATATCCTTTTGCCACCAATCGCGCCTTGAAGGTCAATACCTTCCCATCCGCCCCAAGTTTCCTCTTGTAAATCCATTTACACCCTATGGAAACGGTTCCCTCAGTTGGATCCACAAGGTTCCACACTTGGTTCGAATGCATGGAATTCATCTCAGATTCCATTTCTTCAAGCCACTTGGATGAATCAACATCAGATAACGCTTCCTTGAAGGTCCTTGGATCACATCCATGGATAGGCTCATCATGGCCCTCTTCACGAAGCAGACCATACCTCATAGGTGGTCTCGAGACTCTCTCGGATCTTCTAGGAGCTTGTATCTCCTCTCTTGGCTCTTCGAGTGTGTGTTCTTCAATTGTGGGTGTCTCTCGAACCTCTTCGAGTTCTATCATCTTCCCTTTTCTATCAAATAGAAATTCCTTTTCCCAAAAAGGTTGCATTCCTAGAAACAAACACCTTTGTTTCTTGGGGATGATAGAAATAGTATCCAACTGAATTCTTTGGATATCCGACAAAGTAGCATAAAATGGATCGACTATCCAATTTATCTCCCACTACCTACTTCACATAAGCAAGACACCCCAATATTCTAAGATAAGAATATCTGGGAGGTTTACCAATCCATATCTCATATGGAGCCTGCCTTTAAAAGGACATTTAGTGGAATATATTTCAATTTTATGTTATAGAGATCGTTTTCAAGTTCTCCAGTACCAATCAAACATTCATTCTTGTAAATAATGCGAACACATTTTCCAAATAAACAAGAATATCCATCTCTATCAACATAGAAATGGAAACAATGTTTTTCACCAAATCTGGTATAAACAAAAAATCTCTTAAAACTAAACTTAAAATCATTGTTCAAAAGTAAACAAACATCTCCTACGACCTTGACAGCAACTCTTGCTCCATTGCCCATCCTCAAGAAGGTTTCACCTTCCCTTAGTCTCCTACTTCTTCCCATCACCTGCAACTCATTACAGAGAAGTGAGCCACAGCCGGTATCTAATATACAAGAAGTAGAGTTAATTGAAATGTTTACTTTGATATAGAACATACCATTTCCAGAACCTTTCTGGGCAAGATATTCCCAGCAGTTACGCTTCCAATGTCCAAGCTTCTTGCAGTGATGACATACATCAGTAGTCTTGTCAGCCTTAACTGGTGTGGCTGCCACAACGGGATTCAGAGATTGCCTCATCAAGGGCACATTCTTTTTGGGACATTGAAAAGAACGCTTCTTTCCCTTCCCATGTAGATCAATCTTCGTACCAGATGAATAACCCACATAAAGAACCGGCTTCTCTTTCTTGATGGTGGATTCAAAGGTCACAAGCATGTTCACCAACTCCTCAAAGGTCGGCTCCATCTTGTTCATATTGAAATTCACCACAAAAGGATCAAACGAGCAAGGCAGTGACAAGAGTAACACGTCAGTGGTCAACTCCAAAGGCAACATCATATCCATGCCAACGAGCTTGTCCACGAGCCCAATCACCTTTAGGCCATGCTCATGGACCGAGGCCCCATCTCACATGCTCAAAGTGATCAGCTCCTTGACGGTTGCATGCCTAAGAGGACGTGTTTGCTCTCCAAAGAGCTCCTTGAGATGCAAATGAATATCAGCAGCACTCTTTGCATCCTCAAAACGCCTCTGCAGCTCATCATTCATAGAAGCCTGCATATAACACTTGGCTTTCAAGTCATGGTCACACCATTCCTTGTAAGTCAGCAATTCCTCAGGAGTGCAGCTAGTCGGAGCCTCAACAAGGGGCGACTCAGTAAGTGTATATGCTATCCTTTCCGAATTCAAGACGATTTTCAGGTTTCTTAGCCATGTGAGGTAATTAGGTCCAGTTAATATGTGTTTGTCGAGTATTCCAGATAGCGGATTGCGAATCGAAGACATTGTCAAATTGTACTGAAAAGTAAGAACAGATAAATGTTGATGACTATTTTAAAATATTTGGTAAGATATAAAGTATGGACTTTTACTTTATAAATTTTCGCTCTCACTGTTTTGACATCTTTCACTACCCTCTATTGAAAACGGGAAACTCCTTTCCTGAGTAGGTACGTGAGGTCCAATTAGCGAATTATGATCCCGAATAATATCAGCCAATCACAATTCCTAAAAGGTAGTTTCCAATTGCATCTCCATGCAACCCTCTACGTAAACTTTTGTCTCACGTTTGATTAGGACCCAATAATATGACGTCGTTCATCTTTACGTGTCAAGCCTTACCCATCGACGTCGAACCTTAATGGACGGTCGCCATGAGTTCCCTCAATATTATGAGCCAAAATCATAGGAGTTCCACGTAGTTCACATCACCATGTCAAAGGATGTCATAGCTTTCCGGCACCCAAGGCCCCCCCAATAATATGAGCCGAGCCCCGAGCACGGGTAGCGTTCATCATGCACCCATTGTCGATGGAAGACTTGGAAATTATAAACAAATTTATAATTTCCCTTTTCGGGCTTGATATTAATTTTGAATCTTATTCAAAATGAGGGTTTTTTAATTTTGAAAGGTCTCATCATTAATTTTATTTAAAAGCTCGCCATGTTTGATCGTATGTTTGCCGGATTCATGCAACTTTGTTATTATCATAATAATAATAATAACGCACATACTCATTATTTATAACATATCATGCATATATTATAAACAGTAAACAAACAAGGATGATCAATCGCCCCAATACTAATGGCCCGTGTGAGCTAAACACGGGCCTAGGTCCAATCCTAGGGAAATGCATGGGATGCAAATGCAACTATTACATTAGCTTCCAATATTTACATGTCTTCGATCTTCATAATCATCATGGCCACCATCTTCCAATCTTGATCATCCACTATACTAATATTTACAAATAAATATCCATGGCAAATAGGGATACATCTCATGGGGTGGGAACGGGCCATAAACCAAGCCCACTTTATAAATTTGATAATTATTACAATCATTCAACACAAAATATCCTAGCATACACCTAGCAAATTGGGCTTGGGCTTTTGATCATCCTTCATGCATAATATCACATATCATACACCATCAATTAATTATCACAATAATCAATTGATCCAATATTATATATCTTGATCCAATCACTAACCGCCACGATTATAAACTAAATTAACAAAGTATACAAAATCCTTTGTCTACTTTCTAATTAATTTATTTATAACCGAATTTCTTGTAAATCACCATTTACTATAAATAATTAAAGTCCAACTTAAATTATTTATTTCATGAGAAAATATTTGCAACTTTTGTAAATTTAAACTTAAGGGCCCAAAAAATCATTTTTCACCAAAAACATTTTGGCCCATTTAAATTTCACAAATTATGTTGGCCATCTAATGGCCCAACAACTTCAAGGCCCATGACACTTTGATAATCCAAAACAGTTTTGGAAACCCTAGTCGTCACCGTCGTCGCTGGAACTCCGTCGCCGGATTCCAGCCAACTTACCATTTTTTGGGCTGCCTGCCCTTGCTACCCGAAATGGGCAGCCCCTCGGGCAGCCAGAGCTGCTCGAAATGGGCAGCAACATGCTGCCCAAAAAAACCTATCACATTGCCTTGATTTTTGTTGTAAAACTTCAACTTATGCGGTTAGAAATCGACCTCAATATAATATCATGTAAATTCTACACAAAATAGTATCCTTAGCTCATGATACCACTTGAAAGGGATCGAATAAGGTGTTCGAATGCGCAACGGAAGTTTTAAAATTGTTTTTCAACAAGGAAAAATTCGAACATCTCACTAGAATGTGTAGCAAATACAAAAAACACCAAAATGACATTCATAGTGTGTTTAGAAATGTACCTATCAATCTCTTGAGAATGATGTTAGGCTCCAACTAAGTTGTAAACAACTTAGTTCTTGAAAGTAGATAATCTACAAGCTTCCTTCTTTCCTTCAAAATCAAGCCCACCACTAACTAGGAAGATCCAGCTTACACTTGCACTAGAAAATGTAGGGCATTTTTCTTTGAGAAGAGAATTGTTTCTCCAACTATTGAAGAACAAGATGAGAGAAAAATTTTGAGAGAATTGGACATCAAAATTTCGGCCATAGTGTGTATTGTGTGTGGGAGAATGAGTTGTCTTGGTTGTGTAAAAAGCTAAAACCCCTTCTAGCATCCCAAGCCTTGGAAATTGAAAAAGTAGTCTCCAACCCTTCACCTCCCCATGCACATTATTTTTATTTGGGTATGTAACAATTACAAAGCCCATGGACTTTTATTTAAATGTCTCAAACACATTTGAGACCTTTTAAACTTTACTTGATTTCACTCAAGCCCACTAGTTTAATAATAATTCCTAATTGGTCTCTACAAGGCTCAATGTTGTTTAATTAATTCAACACTTGAATTAATTTAACTTAGTCCATAATAATGTTTATGAAAATCATAATTTTCAAATACATTATTTATTTGGCTAACTCTTAATTTTAGGAACACATTCATAAATTAAAAGTTACATTCTCTCATAGAAGTCATACTTCTATTTTTCCTTACGCTTATAAACTCATTTATAAGCTGTTCAACACATTGAACTATTTTACTTCTCAACGGGATCTAGAAAGCTAGTACTTGTGTGGCCCTCAATGGTTCATTGATACAACTAGCCGTGGGTTCACATCTCCATGTGATTCGGACTAAACATGTCCTTATTTGAGCATACCCCTATTGCTCCATTCTTACTTATCAACT
Organism: Primulina huaijiensis; assembly: GCF_012295235.1. NCBI lineage: Eukaryota > Viridiplantae > Streptophyta > Magnoliopsida > Lamiales > Gesneriaceae > Primulina > Primulina huaijiensis. The sequence continues at coordinate 13,821,805 of NC_133317.1, read as the reverse complement.
CCTTGATAACAAGAACGTCAGAACTCAAATCTGATAGTACCCAACCAATCATGTTAAACGCCTAGCAGCATCGCTTACATGATTCCCTAGGTATCAAATGATAGTGCCTGCAAGAACCATTCAATTATGGTTTGCGTACAGTACGGTCCCTTCATCTCATATATCCCGACCGATTCGACAACCATTGGTATATTGAGAGTTGTCAATGAATCGATACTATGTGTCAGGTCGTAGTTGCATCGATGGTGTAATCTATAAAACCCCTTTTATAATTACCACCATATTCTGATCAGAGATTTCATACTACATACACATAAGATATCCCTACCCGAAGGTAAGCGGTCAATCCCCGACTACAATGCATCGACTCCTATATGTTCCGCCAAAATACCCAACCTTGCCACCTGATGACCCCATGAGAGTCGGTAAACAAGTCAAAGTGTAATGCTAACACATAGAGTCTCAATGTTGTCCCGGGTCATAAGGACTAATGGTCTACAACCATAAACTATGACGTTTCCACTCGATAAGTGAGAACCACTTGGAAAGTCCTATATGGAGGGCTGTTCAGTGCACTCTACCAGGAGCACCTATCTGCATGCTTAAGACATCACAATGTCCCCTACCAATGAAACATGATACTCACATCGTAGATACTAGTCTCGAACTCGAGCGGCCTATATCGTTCTTAGCGGCGGCTGAATCGACTAGGAACTGTTTAGAATATACAGTATTCCAAATATGAGTTTCATGATACTCATCATATGAGAATCTCATATTCTTTCTACTATTTGTATATTCAAGGGCTTTATCTATGCAACTAGCATGGGTATACAGATAAAGATGTGCCAAAATAATAATTTCAAATATTATTAAAATAAAGATTGCTTATAGATAGAGTTTCATTGTGAACACTAGGCCAACACTTGGCTCAACGGGCACCTACTCTAACAATAGTATCGATTCATTGACAACTGGAATATATCTACGCAGCATCGATACATGAAAGACGTCATGTATCCCAGATAGAGAAGGAGGAAGAGCAAGTCTATACGCACGATCGCCAATCTTTTCAAGAATCTCGTACGGATCGACGTATCGAGGAGACAACTTCCCACGCTTGCCAAATCTGACCACGCCTCTGAAAGGAGAAATCTTCAAAAATACTCTGTCTCCCTGCTCAAACACTAACGGTCTACGTCTGATGTTCGCGTACTTCGCCTGTCTATCTCTTGCCGTCTTCATTCGCTTCTGAAATTATCTTTACTTTCTCAGTCATCTCACGAATCATATCAGGCCCAAGTTCTGGTACCTCTGAGATGTCATCCCAGTACAACGGAGATCTGCACTTCTTTCCGTATAACGCTTCGAACGGTGCCATCTTGCTGCTAGTCTGGTAGCTGTTGTTGTACGAGAATTCACAAAGAGCTATTGAATCTTGCCAACTAGTACCAAAATATAATACTACAGATCTCACCATATCTTCTAAAGTCTGGATAGTCCGCTCTGACTGTCCGTCTGTCTGGGGATGGTAAGCAGTACACAAGTGTAAAGTCGTACCTAGAGCCTGCTGTAGACTGTGCCAAAAGTGTGAAGTGAATCGTTGATCACGATCTGATACGATCGACAACCTCTCTGACATATATATCTGCCATCTGATCATATCTGTACGTCATCTTGTACGGAATGAAGCATGCGGATTTGGTCAATCTATCTATCACAACCCAAATCGCATCACAGCCTCGGGATGATCGTGGTAGCTTCGAGACGAAATCCATGGAAATGTCATCCCATTTCCATTCAGGAATAGCTAAACTCTGAAGTAACCCTCCGGGCTTCTTTCTTTCGGCCTTCACCTGTTGGCAATTCAAGCATTTAGACACAAACTCTGCAATATCTGTCTTCATCTGTTTCCACCAGAATTGTGTCTTCAAATCATTGTACATCTTTCTGCCAATAGGATGAATACTGAACCGACTACAGTGCGCTTCTGATAGTATCTGTTGTTTCAAATCTGAAATATCTGGCACTACAAGACGGTTATTCACATACAGAACATGATCAAGTACCTGATACTCAGAAATATGTCCTGCTCTGACCATATCAATCGACTTCTGAACACTTTGATCGGTTCTTTGTGTCCCTTTGATGCGAACAATCAAATCTAGTTCACACTGAATAGTGGCCAGTCGCAACGGTCTACTATCTGTATCAAAGGCTAATCCAGAAAAGCAACAATCTTCTATCATATTCGAAACACCTATCGTCGACAAAGATAAAGAACATACCTTTCGCCTCAAGGCATCCGCTGCTGCATTCGACTTCCCTGGATAGTACTTGATCTCGCAATCAAAGTCTTTTAGCAGATCATGCCATCGTCTCTGTCTCATATTCAACTCTGACTGAGAAAACAGATACTTCAGGCTTTTGTGATCAGAGTAGATGTCAAATTTTTCCCCATACAGATAGTGACGCCAGATTTTCAATGCAAAAACGATAGCCGCCAATTCAAGATCATGAATTGGGTATCGACTCTCGTGTGGCTTCAACTGTCTCGAAGCATAAGCAACAACATGCTGTCGCTGCATAAGAACACATCCTAACCCAATGCGAGATGCATCGCAATATACAATGAAATTACCCGTACCTGCAGGTAGCGTCAGGACTGGAGCACTAGTCAATCTCTTCTTCAACTCTACGAAGCTCGACTCACAATCTTAAGACCAGATAAAAGGCGCATTCTTCTGAGTCAACGGAGTGATTGGCTTCGCTATACTGGAAAAATCTCGAATGAATCGTCGATAGTACCCTGCCAGACCCATGAAACTGCGTATCTCTGGCACAGAAGTTGGTCTAGGCCAACTAATCACTGCCTCGACCTTTCTCGGATCAACAGAAATACCGTCTCCAGATATGATATGACCCTAGAAGAGAACCTGTCTCAGCCAAAACTCACACTTTGCCAGTTTAGCATACAGTTGCTCATTTCTTAACGTCTGCAACACAATTCTCAAATGCTCAGCATGCTCAATCAGACTCTTGGAATACACCAAAATATCATCTATAAATACAATAACACACTCATCCAAGTACCTCTGAAAGACACGGTTCATCAGACTCATAAACACCGCTTGCGCATTTGTTAAACCAAAAGGCATGACAATAAACTCGCAATGTCCATACCTGGTTCGGAATGCAGTCTTCGGTATATCTGAATCTCTGACTCGCAGCTGTTGATATCCAGATCGCAAGTCGATCTTGGAATAGACAGAGGATCCCTGCAACTGATCAAACAAATCGTCGATGCGAGGCAATGGGTACTTGTTCTTTACTGTTGCCTTGTTCAGTTGCCGGTAATCGATACACAATCTTATCGAATCATCTTTCTTTCGCACGAATAACACTGGTGCGCCTCAAGGAGATACACTCGGTCTGATATATCCCTTGGCCAACAAATCTTCAAGTTGTTGTTTCAATTCTTTCAACTCGATCGGTGCCATTCTATAAGGAGCTCGAGAAATAGGAACCGTACCTGGTACTAGGTCGATGCTAAAATCTACCTCTCTGACTGGAGGTAATCCCGGAATCTCATCAGGGAACACATCTGCAAACTCGCAAACCACTGGCATATCTGCCAAGGTAGGACTCGATTTCAGTAGATCTACTGAATAGACAAGGAACCCCTCTGCTCCATTCTGTAGTAATCGAGTCATAGACAATACTGAAATCAAAGGAATCCTAGCTCTAGACCCTTTGCCGTAGAACTTCCACTCTTCAGCCATCTCTGGTCTGAATCTAACAATCTTGTGGAAACAATCTACTGTCGCTCTGTACTTGGTTAGCATGTCGATGCCAATAATGCAATCAAAATCAGATAATCCAAGTACAATACAGTCTAAATCTATCTCATGCCCATCATACTAGAGTAAACACGATCTAACAGATGTCACTGATATCAACCTTGTCCCCAAAGGAGAAGAGACAGACACTACGGTAGACAACGACTCCATAGGCAATGCATGTGTCAATGCAAAATGCTCAGATAAGAATGTATGTGATGCACCTGTGTCTATCAGTACATAAGCAGGGTAACCGCAAAGCGAACAATTACCTGCTATCACGTCATCAGGGGCATCCTGAGCCTGCTCTTCTGTCAATGCAAACACTCGAGCCTGCTGTCTGGGAGGTTGGCTCACTGTCTGACCACCTCTAGCTCGGGGCTGTGTCGATGTAGGGACTGGCTGGAATGAATGAACAGATGAAGCTTGCCTCTCATGCTGAGCTACAGAGCCAGATGCTCCTACACTCTGAGTCTGCTGTGCACCTCTCTGTAGACAGACCTTGGCGAAGTGGCCCTGCTGTCTGCAAATGTTGCAGCGACCCATCACGCCCTGACACTGTTCAGTGGCATGTCTACCTCCACAAGAACTACAGTAAACCCCTGTATACTCGGATCTCTGGCCCGACCCTGTCTGTCTCGGCCCACTGGAGCTCGACTAACTGCTCCCTGATTTCTTGAATTGCTTCCCCTTCACTTTCAAACTGCCTTTCCTCCCGCTGCTGCTACCACCACTCTCGAATCTGGAAGGTGGTTGCTGATACTGACCCGACGGCTGGGGTGGTCTAGGAGTCTGAGTGGTATAAGAAGTGCTTCGTTGCCTAAGCAACCCGGCTTCTGCTCCCTTCGCCCTGTTCAAGGCATCAGAAAAATTGTTGGGTCGTCTCGTGTTCACCAAGGTGAATATCTCCGGATTCAGGCCATTGATAAACTGATCCGCAACAGCCTCATCATTCCCAGCAACGTGGGGAGCAAATCGGAGCAATGCAGAGAACTTAGCAACATATTCTTCGATGTTCAGCTGTCCCTGTCTCAAATCGGCAAATTCAGCACCTTTGTCTTTTCGGTAGGAGACGGGAAAGAACCGCTGATAAAACTCTGTCTTGAACACCTTCCAAGTGACCTCTGTGCCACGATGCTCCAAGGCTCTCTTCGTGGTAAGCCACCAGTTCTTGGCAACCTCTTGCAGTTGGTGCCCAATCAACTTCACTCGCCGCTCCTCAGTATAATCAAGGGACTCAAATAACATCTCAATGTCATCTAACCAGCTTTCACAGTCAACTGAATTTTCCGTACCCTTCAGTATCGGTGGTCGGAACGACTGAAACCGCTTTAACAACGTCTCCATTGGTGTTGCAGTAACATCCATAGGGTCATTCGAAGTACTGCCCTGTTCTAGTGCCCGACCTGCTACTGGTTGCGGTACTCGTCGAGGAGGCATATCTGATTATCAAACGGATTAGTACACAATCTATACAATCTGTCTCAGTCCTCCTCTGATCATATACCTCTGATCCAGAATCGGTTCTGATTCAGTCTTTGCAATTAGATGCTGAAATCAACTCAGATAACAATACAACATATCATAGGGAAAGCAATAAATCATGA
>NC_133317.1:13807954-13816031 GCF_012295235.1 Primulina huaijiensis | reverse complement strand
TGAATAAGACGTAACAAGTCTCCCACCTACTCTCCCAATCGTGGTGGCGGTACGTCTTATTCCTAGACTTCGGTCCTGTCTGTATCGAGTGTCTACAATCGGAGGAAATCTGCTCCTATGCGTCGATATCACCGAACGTCTAGCTTGGCAAGTCTGCCAATGACTCTCCTATCTTAAATACTTGAATATAAATCTATAAACAAAGCATCAACATATAAAAAGGTAACAATCTAGTATGTGATTTTGGGAAACTCAAATCAGATCTAATTCGAGTTATATCTTCCCGAATCAACATGAATTATACCTTTCGTTGTCGTAGTCTTTGTCGTAGTAGAAATCTCGATGTCGAATCTGTCAGTATCCACTCTGAAATGATACATTCAAGATGCATTCTATCACTTTCTAACTCAACTCAACACATATATAAATCACTAATCAATCTCGATACGATTCGACGGCATAACGGCGTAATCTTGCGATACCAATCAACTCAACAACAATCGATACTAAATTACAATCACAATCAATACCATAAACATGTCAAACTCTGAAAATCTGCATACTTTCCCTTCAATACATGATGGAATTTCATACAAATTCATACGGTACCATTTCTTTGATCCGGTTTCGTTTCTACATATCTCAACATATCAAGAACACATCATAGAATCAAATCTGGTTTCTCTCCAACATCATATTGCCAAATCAAATAAAAACATAACAAAACTTACATCCTTTAGAAGCCTATGATGCAAGGAGCTCAAATATAATCTCGGATCGAAAATCGGATGGTTAGATCTTTCACAATTCAAACTCTAGGCTATGATGAAACTTTGAGGATTTCTGAACTTTCTCTCGGTGCTAGCTGCTGAAGAAGGAAAGAAATGAAGACAATACAACATTATATACGCATGGCAAGGCAAGTGTCTTATTTTTCATTCAACACGTCGCACCGCGGGTGCGCTCACTTCTGACCGCGGGTGCGCTTAGCTCACGGCATCCCCATCTAAAATTCAGAAACAGCGACCGCGGGTGCGGTATGTCTTGGACCGCGGGTGCGGTGACCCTACTGTAATTCTCCACGTTTCATGAGTTACAACCGCGGGTGCGGTATGTCTTGGACCGCGGGTGCGGTCTCTCTTGTATTCAAAACTCTACTCTCTGCCCTTACACCACGGGTGCGGTAGAAACTGGGGCGCGAGGGCGGTGTCCTTTCATGCAAACTTTATAATCTCATCTTATCAACCTACAATTCTTGGGCATTACAACAGAGGACTGAAGTCTAGGAATAAGACGTACCTCCACCCCGATTGGGAGAGTAGGTGGGAGACTTGTTACGTCTTATTCACACTGGGATCCCTAGGCTTAGAGTCGAGTCAAAGATATGAATTTGATTTACGTTGTATGATTTAGATTAGTTGTGTTTCATATAATATGGAACATATTCCTATTGTTTACATTCATGATAGCATGTTCATGATTTATCTTGTGTATATGCATGTATACACTGTTTTATACTGGGATTTATTCTCACCGGGGTTTTCGGCTGTTGTTGTGTCTTTATGTGTGCATAACAACAGGTGGGGCAGGATCAGGGTCGAGACGAGGAGGAGTGAGAGATGATAGCGTCGCGATCACGGGCGTAGCAGAAGACACTAGTTGTTGTATTAGACATGTATGAATACTTTTAAATACTAGTTTGATTGTATGAATGAAACAAGACATGTATTTTCTTGTAATGAAATGCAATAAATCTTATGTATGTGTAGTATATTAAAAGTAAAATTTTGACCCACATTTTCTAACAAAGATCCAATTAATCCCAAAAAGAATTGAGTTAGAGCCCTGGTCCCCACAACAGGTGGTATCAGAGCGATAGATCCTTTAGATTGAAATAGAATAGAATGAGTAGTAGGTTCTGTATAGACTGAGATAGAAGAGAGTGAGCGGGGTAGATCGAGTCGTCTTCCTTGCTTATATCATGCTAGCACACGTCATGATTTATTGCTTTCCCTATGATATGTTGTATTGTTATCTGAGTTGATTACAGCATCTACTTGCCAAGACTGAATCAGAACCGATTCTGGATCAGAGGTATATGATCAGAGGAGGACTGAGACAGATTGTATAGACTGTATACTAATCCATTTGATAATCAGATATGCCTCCTCGACGAGTACCGCAACCAGTAGCAGGTCGGGCACCAGAACAGGGCAGTACTTCCAATGATCCGATGGATGTGACCGCTACACCGATGGAGACCTTGTTAAAGCGGTTTCAGTCGTTCCGACCACCGACACTAAAGGGTACAGAAAATTCCGTTGAATGTGAAAGTTGGCTCGATGACATCGAAATGTTATTTGAATCTCTTGACTACACCGACGAACGACGAGTTAAACTGATTGGGCATCAACTGCAAGAAGTTGCCAAGAATTTGTGGCTTACCACAAAGAGGGCCTTGGAGCATCGGGGTACAGAGGTCACTTGGAAGGTGTTCAAGACAGAGTTCTATCAGCGATTCTTTCCCGTCTCCTACCGAAAAGACAAAGGTGCTGAATTTGCCAACCTGAGACAGGGACAGCTGAACATCGAGGAATATGTGGCTAAGTTCTCCACATTGCTCAGATTTGCTCCCAACGTTGGGAATGACGAGGCCGTTGCTGATTAGTTTATCAATGGCCTGAATCCAGAGATATTCACCTTGGTGAACACGGGACGACCCAACAATTTTTCTGATGCGTTGAACAGGGCGAAGGGAGCAGAAGCCAGGTTGCTGAGGCAACGAAGCACTTCTTATACCACTCAGACTCCTAGACCACCCCAGCCCTCGGGTCAGTATCAGCAACCACCTCCCAGATTCGCGAATGGTGGTAGCAGCAGCGGGAGGAAAGACAGTTTGAAAGCGAAGGGGAAGCAGTTCAAGAAATCAGGGAGCAGTTCGTCGAGCTCCAGTGGGCCGAGACAGACAGGGTCGGGCCAGAGATCAGAGTATACATGGGTTTACTGTAGTTCTTGTGGAGATAGACATGCCACTGAATAGTGTCAGGGCGTGATGGGTCGCTGCAACATTTGCAGATAGCAGGGCCACTTCGCCAAGGTCTGTCCACAGAGAGGTGCACAGCAGACTCAGAGTGTAGGAGCATCTGGTTCTGTAGCTCGGCCAGAGAGGCAGGCGTCATCTGTTCATTCATTCCAGCCAGTCCCTACATCGACACAGCCCAGAGCTAGGGGTAGCTAGACGGTGGGCCAGCCGTCGAGACAGCAGGCTCGAGTGTTTGCGTTGACAGAAGAGTAGGCTCAGGATGCCCCTGATGACGTGATAGCAGGTAATTGTTCGCTTTGCGGTTATCCTGCTTATGTTCTGATAGACACAGGTGCATCACATACATTCTTATCTGAGCGTTTTGCATTGACATGTGCATTGCCTATTTAGTCGTTGTCTACTGTAGTGTCTATCTCTTCTCCTTTGGGGACAGGGTTGATATCAGTGACATCTGTTAGATCGTGTTTACTACAGTATGATGGGCATGAGATAGAATTAGACTGTATTGTGCTTGGGTTATCTGATTTTGATTGCATTATTGGTATCGACATGCTAACCAAGTACAGAGCGACAGTAGACTGTTTCCACAAGATTGTTAGATTCAGACCAGAAATGGCTGAAGAGGGGAAGTTCTACGGCAAAGGGTCTAGAGCTAGGATTCCTTTGATTTCAGTATTGTCTATGACTCGATTTCTACAGAAAGGAGCAGAAGGGTTCCTTGTCTATTCAGTAGATCTACTGAAATCGAGCCCAGCATTGGCAGATCTGCCAGTGGTTAGCAAGTTTGCAGATGTGTTCCCCGATGAGATTCCGAGATTGCCTCCAGTCAGAGAGGTAGATTTTAGCATCGACCTAGTACCAAGTACGGTTCCTATTTCTCGAGCTCCTTATAGAATGGCACCAATAGAGTGGAAAGAATTGAAAGAACAGCTTGAAGATTTGCTGGCCAAGGGATATATCAGACCGAGTGTATCTCCTTGGGGCGCACCAGTGCTATTCGTGCGAAAGAAAGACGGTTCGATGAGATTGTGTATAGATTACCGGCAACTGAATAAGGCAACAGTAAAGAACAAGTACCCATTGCCTCGCATCGACGATTTGTTTGATCAGTTGCAGGGATCCTCTATCTATTCTAAGATCGACTTGCGATCTGGATATCATCAGCTGCGAGTCAGAGATTCAGATATACTGAAGACTGCATTCCGAACCAGGTATGGACATTTCGAGTTTATTGTCATGCCTTTTGGTTTAACGAATGCGCCAGTGGTGTTTATGAGTCTGATGAATCGTGTCTTTCAGAAATATATGGATGAGTTTGTTATTGTTTTTATTGATGATATTCTGGTATATTCTAAAAGTAGAACTGAGTATGCCGAACATTTAAGAATTGTGTTGCAGACACTGAGAAATGAGAAACTTTATGCTAAACTGTCAAAGTGTGAGTTTTGGTTGAGACAGGTGGTGTTTTTGGGGCATATTATATCTGGAGATGGTATATCTGTCGATCAGATCAAAGTCGAGGCAGTGATTAGTTGGCCTAGACCGACTTCTGTGCCAGAAATACGCAGTTTCATGGGTCTGGCAGGGTACTATCGACGATTCATTCGAGATTTTTCCAGTATAGCGAAGCCAATCACTCAGTTGACTCAGAAGAATGAGCCTTTTATCTGGTCAGAAGCTTGCGAGTCGAGCTTCGTAGAGTTGAAGAAGAGATTGACTAGTGCTCCAGTCCTGACGATACCTTCAGGTACGGGTGTTTTTGTTGTATATTGTGATGCGTCTCACAGAGGACTAGGATGTGTTCTTATGCAGCGAGGACATGTGATTGCATACGCTTCGAGACAACTGAAGCCACACGAGAGTCGATACCCAATTCAAGATCTTGAATTGGCGGCTATCGTTTTTGCACTGAAGATATGGCGACACTATCTGTATGGCGAGAAATTTGAGATCTACTCTGATCACAAAAGCCTAAAGTATCTGTTTTCTCAGTCATAGTTGAATATGAGACAGCGACGATGGCTTGATCTGCTGAAAGACTTTGATTGCGAGATCAAGTATTATCCAGGGAAGTCGAATGCAGCAGCGGATGCTTTGAGTCGAAAGGTATGTTCCTTATCCTTGTCGACGATAGGTGTTTCGAATATGATAGAAGATTGTTGCTTTTCTGGATTAGCATTTGATACAGATAGTAGACCGTTGCGACTTGCCACTATTCAGTGTGAACCAGATTTGATTGTTCGCATCAAAGAGGCACAAAGAATAGATCAGAGTGTTCAGAAGTCGATTGATATGGTCAGATCAGGACATATTTCTGAGTATCAGGTACGTGATCATGTTTTGTATGTGAATAACCGTCTTGTAGTGCCAGATGTTTCAGATTTGAAACAACAGATACTGTCATAAGCGCACTGTAGTCGGTTCAGTATTAATTCTGGTGGCAGGAAGATGTACAATGATATGAAAACACAATTCTGGTGGAAACATATGAAGACAGATATTGCAGAGTTTGTGTCTAAGTGCTTGAATTGCCAACAGGTGAAGGCCGAAAGAAAGAAGCCCGGAGTGTTACTTCAGATTTTAGCTATTCTTGAATGGGATTTCGTCACGAAGTTACCCCGATCATCCCGAGGCTGCGATGCGATTTGGGTTGTGATAGATAGATTGACAAAATCCGCATGCTTCATTCCATACAAGATGACGTACAGATATGATCAGATGGCCGAGATATATGTCAGAGAAGTGGTCAGATTACATGGTGTGCCAAAGTCGATCGGATCAGATCGTGATCAACGATTCACTTCACACTTTTGTCACAGTCTACAGCAGGCTCTAGGTACGACTTTACACTTGAGTACTGCTTACCATCCCCAGACAGACGGACAGTTAGAGCGGACTATCCAGACTTTAGAAGATATGCTGAGAGCTATAGTACTAGATTTTGGTACTAGTTGGCAAGATTCACTCCTTCTTTGTGAATTCTCGTACAACAACAGGTATCAAACGAGCATCGAGATGGCACCGTTTGAGGCATTATACGGAAAAAAGTGCGGATCTCCACTATATTGGGATAACATCTCCGAGGTACCAGACTTAGGGCCAGATATGATTCGTGAAATGACAGATAAAATAAAGATAAGTCAGAAGCGAATGAAGACGGCACAAGATAGACAAGCGAAGTACGCGAACATCAGACGTAGACCGTTGGTGTTTGAGCAGGGAGACAGAGTATGCTTAAAGATTTCTCCTTTCAGAGGCGTGGTCAGATTTGGCAAGTGTGGGAAGTTGTCTCCTCGATACGTCGGTCCGTACGAGATTCTTGAAAAGATTGGCGATCGTGCGTATAGACTTGCTCTTCCTCCTTCTCTATCAGGGATACATGACGTCTTCCATGAATCGATGTTGCGTAGATATATGCCAGATAGTTCTCATGTCATTCAGCCTGAAGAAGCCGAGCTAGATCAAACTTTGAGCTACGTTGAGAAGCCGATTCAGATTCTTGATCGAAAAGAGAAACTGCTCAGAACAAAGACTATTCCATTAGTGAAAGTTCAGTGGAGTCGTCATGGTACTGAAGAAGCGACTTGGGAGACAGAATCAGAGATGAGACAGAGATGTCCCGAGTTATTTTCATGATGTGAGTTTTATTCAGTTTTTGACTATATTGCTTCGTTTACATGCTTTGATTGATTTCTTGCGAGTTCGAGGACGAACTCATATCTAAGAGGGGGAGAAATGTAAGGCCCATGAATTGTAGGTTGATAAGATGAGATTATGAAGTTTTGCATGGAAAGGACACCGGCCCCGCGCCCCATCTTCTACCGCACCCGCGGTTGTAACTCATGAAACGTGAAGAATTAGAGTAGGGTCACCTCACCAGCGGTCCAAGACATACCGCACCAGCGGTCGTCGATTTTGAAATGTCGAAGGATTGCCGTAGCTTGAGCGCACCCGCGGTGTAGAGGTAGTGCACCCGCGGTGCTCTGTGCGAGAAATCCACCTTTCCTTCTCAAGTTGACACATGGCATGATATATATATATAGACTTGGTGTTGATTCAATTCTTCCTCCTTCAGCAGACCAGCAACGAGAGCTCCACTTTTCCTCTTTTCTTCAACACTTGGTTGTGACAAATTCGTTTAATCAAATTACGATCCGAGACTAGATTTGTGCTCCTCTCTTCAATAGCTTCGTAAGGATGTAAGTCTTGTTTATTTCCTACCTGAAGTGAAGTTTAGATGTTGGGGGAATTTGATATGATTGAGATTATGTGTTCTTATGATTATGGTGATAGTATATTTGAAACCGGATCGAAGTAATGATACCGTATGCGATTATTACGATTTTCCAGTATATATGTGTATGAAATTATGCAGATTTTCAGAGTTTGAAATGTTTATGATATTGATTATGATTTGTGATTTAGTATCGATTGTTGTTGAGTTGATCGGTATCGCAAGATTACGCCGTTATGCCGTCGAATTGTATCGAGATTGGATATTGAACCGTACTAGTATTGGTTGGAGTTGGAGATTGATCTTGTGATATTTGACATTGCCATTTCAGATTTATATTGAAAAGATTCGACTTCAAGATTTCGATCACGATAAAGACTAAACAACGGAAGGTATAATTCAATGTTGATTCGGGAAGATATAACTCGAGTTAGATTCGACTTGAGTTTCCCTAAATCACATACTAGATGATTATTACCTTGTTATGCTTTATTTATTGATTTATCTTAAAGCATTGAGATAGGAGAGTCCTTGGTAGATTAGCCAAGCCGGATGTTCGGTTGTGTCGATGGGCGTAGGAGAACATTCACTCCTATTGTAGACATTCGATACAGAGGACCGAAGTCTGGGAATAAGACGTAACTCCACCCCGATTCGGAGAGTAGGTGGGAGACTTGTTACGTCTTATTCACACCGGGATCCCTAGACTTAGAGTCGAGTCAAAGATATGAATTTGATTTACGTTGCCTGATTTAGATTAGTTGTGTTTCATAGACTATGGAACATATTCCTATTGTTTA
>NC_133317.1:13806873-13807268 GCF_012295235.1 Primulina huaijiensis | reverse complement strand
GCAATCATGTCTTCTGCAAAGTTGTAGATAATTTCTCAAGGATTCCAAACATGTTTGAATCACCTCCATTTGAGTTTTCTAGCTTGAGTTATCATTATTTTACCAACACGTAGAAAACCTGAAAATAAAAGATATTTAGTAAGACATTGAAATATAAACACATAATACTAAAAAAACATAATTTTATAATTTTAATGAAACTTAAATTTTAAAATATAGGTTTTAACATATAATAAATTATTAATTTTAAGTTTCATCACACCCCCACTCTATCTTATTACTAGTCACTTAGTAATAAAATTTATCGGAAAATCTCAAATTTAGATTCTTTATTCCTTTTATATATTCAAATATACAAACATATTTATTTTAAAAACAAACTCATATACCGATTT
>NC_133317.1:13797941-13806720 GCF_012295235.1 Primulina huaijiensis | reverse complement strand
TAAATTTTTTTATGATAATATAGTCAAAAAGATAATTCACACCACCCACCATAACATGTATAATATCGAGAATTTTTTTGTAAAAGCCTCAACTCCATATTCTTTCAGGTCAAAATATTTAATGGATAGCTGATTTACACTCATGGAGTTGGAATGATTATTAACTCTCATTGAAAAAGGCTAATTAGTAAAGCAGACAATTAAATAAACTAATATTGAAAACTAAATAGGAAAATTTACAAAGAATAAAATCCCCTTTTTTTTCTCTCTTTTTTTTTCTTTTTTTTTATTAACGTGACTGCAAAGTTTTACAATGACATAATTTTTTTCCCAAACATTCTACCATAAATGTCTACATATATAAACATTTATATAATGGATACATTCTACTACCTTTGAAACTTATCCAACACAAACAAATCTTTTTTTTTTTAGAACATATTGATTGATGGATATATATATATATTTTTAGATTTATAGTACATCAATCAAATCTAAAAAAAACAATTACAATGAACAAAGAACTTTGCAGTCCGTTATTTATCTTCTATTTTTTTTTGTAATCAATATTATTTTATATGGGAGTTATATTCTCATAATTAACCATTTTTTAATAATCAATAAAAGTTTATTAATTGTTTTCTCATTTCTCACCACTTACTCACAAAAGATGAATGATTATATATTATACTTTAACAAAAGGAATTCTTTCTATTATACATGGTAACAATCATACAAACCATATCTTTTAACTATATTATCATAAAAAGTTTAGAAATTATTTTATTTGAAAACACACACAATTATATATATATATATAAATAAACACATCTATTATACATTTTATATTAACTGATCAAAAAAAATATATATATATATAAATTGGTATATGAAAAACTAATTTTTCTTTTATTCTGTAATTTGAATATAATGAATATTAAAATCTAGTGTATTGTGATTTTCCAATAATTATTAACTAATGCGTCTCAGGTGCATTTTACTAACACCTTACTCGTCATTGAACTAAAAATTATAATAATTATTATTACTATATATGAATATATATTTTTTTTTATTTTTTTATAAAAACAAACTAATAGGAGAAGAAGAAGAGGAGATTTTTCATACCTTAAAGAGAAAACAAAATATTAAAACATACCGTTGGATCACAAGTTCAGCATCACATGAATTTTCTTTTCTTACTCTTGGATGTTGGCCAATTAAGTTGAGATAAGAATGGATCTGGTTCATGACTAAATCCTTGCAGTAAATCAATAAGTTCACCTTCACTTGTAGCAGAAACTAACATCCTTCGCGAAGCTAATGAAATAAATCCCTGTTCCACAACATCATCAAGAAACGATAGCAGTTTATCATAATAATTGTTAACATTTAACAAACCAATTGGCTTATTGTGGATATTTAATTGTGCCCAACAAACAGTATGAAATATTTCTTCCAAAGTACCGAAACCTCCTGGCAAAGCAATGAAAGCATCTGAATGTTCAATCATTTGAGTAATTCGTTCATACACGTTGTCCACTTTCATTTCTTCTCCTATTGTTGGTCCAGTAAGACTGGCTAAGGTANCTAATGAAATAAATCCATGTTCCACAACATCATTATGAAACGATAGCAATTTATCATAATAATTGTTAACATTTAACAAACAAATTGGCTTATTGTGGATATTTAATTGTGCCCAACAAACAGTATGAAATATTTCTTCCAAAGTACCGAAACCTCCTAGCAAAGCAATGAAAGCATCTGAATGTTCAATCATTTGAGTAATTCGTTCATACACGTTGTCCACTTTCATTTCTTCTCCTATTGTTGGTCCAGTAAGACTGGCTAAGGCAGTCGGAATAATGCCTAAGACTTTACTTCCACCTGCATGCGCAGCTTTTGCAACTTTTCCTATGAGACTAACTTCACCACCACCATATACCAAATGAATCTTTTTTTAGCAAGTGTTATTCCAAGCTTTTGTGCTGTCTCTTCATAAATTGAATCTTTTCCTGCACTAGATCCACAAAATACACAAATATTTTTGATTTTACTTACCGTGGACGTCGACATGTTGATAAATATGTTTTCTGCAATTGTTAAATCACAGCATATTAATTTATAAGCGTAACATGCCAAACGTCAATATTTGAACGATAAATTATTATTATTAAAAGAAAACAAAAATGACATAAATTAAAACACATATATACAGCGTAGTTGTGATTGTGGCTCACATCTTCCTCTGATTTTACGTTTAGTAACGGTTTCAACGCCTTCTATGAGTCGAGGATATGCTTCCCATCCAATTTTCTTATAAATTGGCAAACAGGGTCTTTTAACGTCAGATTCCCGAGACGAAATTGTATATATATATTTACTTATAAAAACAGATATGCGTTACTACAGTAGGATCTTTATAAGGCTGATTCCACCGTCCATATTGATATTCCTCATGTTGAAATTGCCACCATAGTTTAAGAAGTTCATTTTGCACGTACCCACTAGAATGCGTATCAAGAACCTCTAGAAAATTATCCAAAGGCTCTTTACTCAGACCATTCTTAATGAATAAAATTTTATCTTCTCTATTCATTGATGTCATTCCAACATTTTTGCATTTCCCTTTACAAGTCCACCTTGCACATTTATGACATCCACCTATACGTTTAGCTCTTCGCTTCTTGGCATATGTGCTTTTACCAAATCCTGGCATATGTCTTATTATTATTTCACTTGCTTCCCCAACCAATCGGACTTTTGCTTCAATTATCAACCGGATATCATTCGGTATGCCATATGACATCATCAACCTTAGTCGCTCACATCTAGCTTTATAAATTTTTTTCAACGCATTATCAGGTAAACAAGCAAAATATTTACGAAGATTCACAATACAAGCATCCATATTATTATTATTATTATATATTTCAATTATTTTGGGAAAACTGAAAAAACCGACTTAGATAGTCACGGAGTACCGTTATCCGCCACTTAACCGGGAAATGAACTAGAATCTGCAAAAACAAAATGAAAATATCAAACAACTATTGTGGATCATATAAAGGCATAAAATCATCATTAAGAATTTCATTTTCTATAAAAGGCTTAAGTCTTTGCCCATTAACTTTAAACACGTCATTATTTTTAGGATTTTCAATATCAACAGCACCATGAGGATAAACAAATTTAACTATAAATGGTCCTGACCATCTCGATCTTAGTTTTCCTGGAAATAAATGCAAACGAGAATTATAAAGTAAAACTTTTTGTCCAATTTCAAATGACTTTCTCATAATATTTTTATCATGAAAGGCTTTAGTTTTATCTTTATAAATCTTTGAATTTTCATATGCATCATTTCTTAATTCTTCTAGTTCATTTAATTGCAATTTTCTTAATTTAGATGCATCATCTAAATTAATATTAAATGCTTTAATTGCCCAATAAGCTTTATGTTCAAGTTCAACCGGTAAATGACAATGCTTACCAAAAACTAACCTATATGGTGACATCCCTAATGATGTCTTAAATGCAGTTCTATATGCCCATAATGCATCAGTTAATCTTAAAGACCAATCTTTTCGATTTGGATTAACTGTTTTTTCTAAAATTTGTTTTATTTCTCTATTTGCAAGTTCAACTTGACCATTACTTTGAGGATGATATGGGGTAGAAACTTTATGTGTAATGCCATATTTTCTTAACAAAGAAGAAAATGATTTATTTATAAAATGACTTCCCCCATCACTAATTATTGCTCTAGGTATTCCAAATCGACTAAAAATATTTTCTTTTAAAAATTTTATAACAACTTTATGATCATTAGTTCTACATGCAATTGCTTCAATCCATTTTGAAACATAATCAACAGCGACTAAAATGTACGTATATCCAAAAGATAATGGAAATGGACCCATAAAATCTATCCCCCAACTATCGAATATTTCAATAATTATGATTGGATTTAAAGGCATCATGTTTCGTTTTGAAATTGATCCCATCTTCTGACAGTTTTCACAAGATTTGCAAAATAAATGCGTATCTTTGAATAAAGAGGGCCAATAAAATCCACATTGTAAGATTTTTGCAGCTGTTTTATTGGATGAAAAATGACCTCCACATGCTTCAGAATGACAAAATTTAATAACATTACTTACTTCATTGTCGGGTATGCATCGTCGAAAAATTTGGTCAGGACAATACTTAAACAAGTAAGGATCATCCCAATAAAATTTTTTAACTTCTATCAAGAATTTATTCTTATCCTGTGAATTCCAATGAGAAGGCATTTTATTTGTCACAATAAAATTTACAATGTTAGCAAACCAGGGCATAATAGTAGCATAAAACAACTGATCATCTGGAAAATTTTCATTTATTGGTATTTCATTATGAGATGATTCAGTCATTATTCTAGATAAATGATCGGCTACGACATTTTCTTTTCCTTTTTTATCTTTAATTATAATATCAAATTCTTGTAACAATAAAATCCACCGTATTAATCTTGGCTTAGCATCTTGTTTATTTGATAAATATTTTACGGCAGAATGATCAGTGTACACAATAGTAGTAGAACCAATTAAATAAGATCGAAACTTATCTAATGCAAATACTACTGAAAGTAATTCTTTTTCAGTAGTTGAATAATTTATTTGGGCACTATTTAAGGTTCTACTAGCATAATAGATTGCATACGGTTTTCCTTCTTTTCTCTGTCCTAACACAGCTCCTATAGCATAATCACTTGCATCACACATTAATTCAAATGGTAAAGACCAATCTGGAGGTTGTAAAATAGGTGATGTAATTAAAAGATTAATTATTTTTTTAAAAGCATTTTCACATTTCTGAGTCCATTCAAATTGTGTATCTTTTGTTAAAAGATTCGAAATTGGTTTAGATATTATGCTGAAATTTTTTATAAACCTTCTATAAAAACCTGCATGACCCAAGAATGATCGAACTTCTTTGACCGTTTTTGGTGATGTTAAATTAGCAATAACATCAACTTTGGCTTTATCAACTTCAATTCCTTTTTCAGATATCACATGACCTAACACAATCCCAGATTTAACCATATAATGACATTTTTCCCAATTTAAAACAAGATTTTTTTCTTCACATCGTTTTAATACTTCTTCTAGGTTTTTAAGACAATTTTCAAATGAGTTTCCAAAAACAGTTATATCATCCATAAAAACTTCTACAAATTCTTCAATCATATCACTGAAAATACTTAACATGCATCTTTGAAAAGTAGCCGGAGCATTACATAAACCAAATGGCATTCTTTTAAATGCAAAAGTTCCGAAAGGACAAGTGAAAGTAGTTTTTTCTTGATCTTCTAATGATATAGGTATTTGATAATACCCCGAATACCCATCAAGAAAACAGTAATAAGAATTTCCTGCTACTTTTTCTAGAATTTGATCTAAAAATGGTAGTGGGAAATGATCTTTTCTAGTTGCATCATTTAATTTTCTATAATCAATACACATACGCCAACTAGATGGAATCCTAGCTTGTAATAACTCTCCCTTTTCATTTTTTATAACAGTGATGCCTGACTTTTTAGGTACTACTTGTGTTGGACTTACCCATTTACTATCTGAGATTGGATAGATAATTCCAGCGTCTAATAGTTTTAATACTTCATTCTTAACAACTTCCTTCATATGTGGATTTAACCTTCTTTGTGGTTGTTGATATGTTTTAGCATTTTCTTCCAAATGAATTTTATGTGTGCAAATTAAAGGATTTATACCTTTTATATCTTTCAAAGTCCATCCAATTGCATTTTTATATTTCTTAAGTAATTTAATTAAATCTTCTTCTTGATTTGGTTGAAGAGTGGAAGAAATTACAACATGAAATGTTTTATTTTCACCAAGAAATACATATTTCAATTCGAATGGTAAAACTTTTAATTCAAGTTTTGTATTATCATCTTCTTTAAAATTATTTTCAAACTCAAAATTTTCTATTGAAAAAACTTCAGATTGTTGATTTAAGTTTTCTTCTTGTATATTTTCTTTCACAATTGATTCAATTTCATTATCATATTCATTTTCATTAATACTTGGTTGTTTACATAAATTGAACACATTAAGTTCTAGAGTCATATTTCCAAAAGACAATTTCATTATTCCATTTCGACAATTTATTAAAGCATTTGAAGTTGCTAGAAATGGTCGTCCCAATATTACTGGAATTTCATTATGTACTTCTATTGGTTGTGTATCCAAAACAATAAAATCTACAAGATATATGAATTTATCAACTTGAACCAACACATCTTCTACAATACCTCTAGGTATTTTGATTGACCTATCCGCCAGTAAGAGAGTAACAGAAGTGGGTTTTAATTCTCCTAAATTAAGTTTTTCATAAACTGAATAAGAAAGTAAATTCACACTTGCTCCCAAATCTAATAATGGAATATAGCATCTAATATGAGTACATAAGTCTTTTAAAAATTTTGCATATGAAGGAACTTTTTTAATAGCATCTAATAATGGAATATTAATCTTTACCTCTTTAAAAACGTCATAGATATCAGAATCATTTTTTTGTTTTTTATGATTTGTTAATTCATGAGGAAATTGTGGATGTTTATTTGATTCATTTACTATTTCAGATGATTTATCATTCAACATATTATTTTTAGAATTTAAGGTATCATCATTCTCAAAAGTATCAGGATTATCATCCTTACTCTTTGATTTTAAATGATCCTTGTTTTCATTACTATATGGATCATTAACTATTTTATCACTTCTAAGGGTAATAACAGATTTTATTTGATCAATTTTTTCATTTTTTAATTCTTGATTTTGATTTTTAGGATTAGGTTGAGGTTGAAATGGAAATTTTCTTTTTTCATGAATATTAAGTGCAGATGCAAATTTTGCAAGAGTTTCTTTCAAATCAGTCATAGATTGCCTGTTTTGAATATTGATAGATTCTTGCTTTTGGATAAATGCATGAATTACATCTTCAAAGTTTTTTCTTGGAGGTGTAACATAAGGAATATAACCTTGATGATTTTGGTTATTTTGAAAATATTGTTGTGAGGGTTGTGCATTATTATCATTCCTCCAACTAAAATTAGGATGATTTTTCCATCCAGGATTATATGATGTTGAAAAAGGATCTAGTATTGGTTTTTTATAATTGTTAACATAATTTGCTTGTTCATGGAGACATTCTTTAAATGAAGGTAATGTTGGACAATCTTTTGTAGCATGATCATGTGTATCACATATATGACAAACAATTTCTTGAATACTTTTTAATTGACCACTCTTTTTCATTTCTAATGACTCAATTTTTCTTGCTAAAGATGCAAGTTTAGCTTGAATATCTATATCATCTTTAAGATTATAGATACCACCCCCATTTGTTGAATTATTGATTTTAGTTGTTGGTGGTTCTATTGTGCCTATATTATCCCAATTTTGAGCATTTTCTGCTAATGAATCCAAATACTCCATAGCTTCATTTGGGTTTTTATCTTCAAAAGTTCCATTACACATGAATTCTATCATTTGCCTATCTTTAGGTATTAGACCTTCATAAAAGTGAGAAACTATTCTCCATGTTTCAAAACCATGATGTGGGCATGTATTAAGTAATTCTTTATATCTATCCCAACATTGATAAAATGTTTCTCCTTGTTTTTGAGAAAAAGTAGTAATTTGTCTTTTAAAAGAGTTTGTTCTATGGGAAGGAAAAAACTTTTTGAGAAATTGTTGTTGCATTTCTTCCCATGATCTTATTGAACTTGATCTCAAATTTTGTAGCCATGTTTTAGCTTTATCTTTTAAAGAAAAAGGGAAAAGCTTTAATCGAACTATATCCATGCTACAATTTTGATCATTATAAGTGTTACAAACTTCCTCAAATTCTCTTAGATGTAAATATGGATTTTCAGAATCTAAGCCATGAAAATTTGGTAAAAGTTGAATAATTTGAGGTTTAAAGTTGAAATTAGATGCATCAGGAGGAAAAACTAAACAAGATGGGGCACTAGTTCTAATAGGGTTCATATGGTGCCTAAGTGTTCTTAATTGATCATGTTCTTGATTATTATTATTATTATTGTTATTATTGTTATCATTATCTTGATTATTTGAATTATCATCCATGTTTAAATTATTTTCAGATACTCGAATAAGTCTACCACTTTTTTTTCGACTCCAAATACTCATACAAAAAAAAAAACACAATACTTATAAATAAAACATAATTAACAAATATAAACTTAATTTATACCTCCCCGGCAACGGCGCCAAAAACTTGCTACTACTTAAATTATAATTCACCCATGTGTAAGTTGTCTGCTAGTAATATATTTCGTAAGTACGAGATCGATCCACAGAGAGGTTATTTTAAGTTTAAATTTATTAATTTATAGATTACCAAATGCAAGAACGAAGTTTACAAATTATAAATTTTGTCAAGGCTCGAGAATTTATTCTTGGTTTATGCAATATTGTTTAACTAAAATTAAAACAAAGGAAACCATCATAAATGATGGTTCCAAGAAAATAAAAATATTTAAACACACACCTAATATAATATAGTTCCCACTATAGAAAATACCGAATTCACTGATATTTTATATATGGTACCTATGATTATATATATAACTATATAAATATATAACTGCATAAAATAAATATTAAATTAAATCATTATATTTCAATTAGAACAGCCGCCAGAGCCATGCTATTGCCTAAATGAAATATATGATTTAATAAGTTAG
>NC_133317.1:13781518-13797559 GCF_012295235.1 Primulina huaijiensis | reverse complement strand
CACTCACACTATATTTTACAATGAGATAGAATGATTCTCAAGCTAGCACAAGGCCTCTATTTATAGGCCAAATGAGAGAAAGGGTCAAAAATTCTATTAATGCAATGTAGTTGTAATAGTAGTCTTTGTCTCCTCCAACTTCAATTCCATGCCCCTTCTTTCAATGCTTTGTTCCACGACTTTAATCACCGAATTTGACTCAGCTCAAAACAGCAAACATGTGGGGAATTGTCTGTAGATGAATTTGGCCACTTGGTTCATGTCATTTGGTTAAATATTGAAATAGTTATGATTTTTTTACTATATGCTGGTCATGGTGAAAGTAAATTTGTCCTCCTTTTGATATTTTCACAATTTGATCATCTTAACCAACTTTTTAGGCAATTATGTCTTCTGTAAAGTTGTAGATAATTTCTCAAGAATTCCAAAAATATTTGAATCACCTCCATTTGAATTTTCTAGCTTGAGTTATCATTATTTTACCAACACGTAGAAAACCTGAAAATAAAACATATTTAGGAAGACATTTAAATATAAACACATAATACTAAAATAACATAATTTTATAATTTTAATGAAACTTAAATTTTAAAATATAAGTTTTAACATATAATAAATTATTAATTTTAAGTTTCATCAATGATGCTGACCAAGTAACTTGTGCTATCTTTCTCTTAACAAAACATGCAAGAATATGGTGGGAAAGTGCAAAAGTGGCATTACCGGTTGGACCATTGACATGGGGAACTTTCAAAACTGTGTTTTACAACAAATATTTCAGTAAAGATGTACGAGCCAAGAAAGCTAGTGATTTTTTGAATTTGAAGCAAGGAACCAAGTCAATAACGGAATATATACAACAATTCGAGGCTGGAGTCCAATATGTACCATATATTGCACAGGATGACACAAGTAAGGGCGAAAATTTCATGCAGGGACTTCGCTCTGAAATCAAAAGAGATGTACGGATGTCGAAGGTTGTTGCATATGGGGAGATAGTAGAAAGAGCACTTATGGCAGAACAAGATGAACAAGACATTGACAGAGATAGACAACAACGAAGGCAGCAGTACTTTCAAAAGAGCCAAAGAACAGGACAAGGCAAAAGGCCGATAGCAGAGGTACTCGACCAGAGGAACCACGTGGCAAGGGTCCTCCTCCACGTAAAGAACAGGGCAGACCACCTTGTCATAAATGTGGCAAACTTCACGACGGGGAATGTATGCAGGGTTCCAATGTTTTTTATCGTTGCAAAAAGCCAGGACATCTCGCCAGGAATTGTCCAGGGAGTTATGAGAAAGTACAAAGACGCCTTTTCTCCATGACTAAAGAAGAAGTGAATGCGGATACATCGATGATCACTGGTATGTTCTGGATTTCTGGTATCACTGTTATTGTTTTACTAGATTCAGGAGCCACGCATTCCTTTATTTCGGAATCGTTGTAAGGAGACTGGGCATTACAGCAAGTACAAAAGAGACACAACTCGCCATAGCCTTACCTTCCGGGCAAGAATTACAGGCAGATCAGATTGATTGAGGGTGTACAATATATGTCCAAGGCCATCAGATGTATGCTGAATTGATAGTTCTGAGGATGTCTGATTTTGATGTGATATTGGGAATGGATTGGCTCTCTAATTACAGCGTTACTATTGATTGTGGCATAAAGATGATCAAGTTTGCACCAATAGGAGCTGAACCATTCACAGTAGCAAGTGCAGGTATATCCTTACCTCTTCAGATAATCTCTTATATGAAGGCTTGTAGATTTTTACAGAAGGGGTGTCAAGGATATTTAGCATCTGTTTTAGTTATTGATCCACCGATTCGTGACCTAAAAGATACAGATGTTGTGCGTGAGTTTCCAGAAGTATTTCCTGATGATGTAACAGGCTTACCTCCAGATAGAGAGATCGAATTTGTAATTGATGTTGTGACAGGAACTCCTCCGATCTCAAAAGCTCCTTATTGATTAGCTCCTACAGAAATGAAAGAATAGTTACAGGAGTTGTTTGATAAAGGGTTTATTAGACCTAGCTTTTCACCGTTGGGTGCACCTGTTTTATTTGTGAAGAAGAAAGACGGTACCCTCCGTCTATGTATTGATTATCGGGAGTTGAACAAAGTGGCAATCAAAAATAAGTATCCACTCCCAAAATTGATGATTTGTTTGATCAATTACAAGGAGCTGCCATCTTTTCGAAGATTGATTTACGATCAGGCTATCATCAACTAAAAGTGAAATCAGACGATATCTCAAAGACTGCCTTCTGAACGAGGTATGGGCATTATGAATTTCTTGTAATGCCATTTGGACTAACGAATGCACCAGCTGCTTTTATGGATTTATTGAACAGAATTTTCAAGCCATTTTTAGACAAGTTCGTGATTGTGTTTATAGATGATATTCTCATCTACTCACGAACTACAGAGGAGCATCGAGAACATCTGAAATTAGTTTTACAAACTTTGAAAGATAAACAATTATATGCCAAATGGAAGAAATGCGAATTTTGGCTTCAACAAGTATCATTCTTGAGTCATATCATTTCAAAAGAAGGCATATCAATGGATCCAAGTAAGATTGAAGCTATTAATAACTGGCTACGACCTACCACTGTCACCGAGGTACGTAGTTTTCTTGGGCTAGCTGGTTATTACTGTCGGTTTATAGCGGGATTTTCTAAGATAGCATTGCCTTTGACTGCGTTAACACAAAAGAATGTTAAATTCGTATGGAATGAAGCATGTGATCACAGTTTCCAAGAGTTAAAGACAAAATTGACCTCAGCACCGGTCCTTGCTATTCCAGCAGGATCAGGAGATTTTGTAGTATATAGTGATGCTTCGAAACAAGGTTTAGGAGCAATTTTAATGCAGCACGGGAAGGTGATTGCTTATGCCTCAAGACAGTTGAAGGAATATGAAAAGAATTATCCCACACATGATTTAGAACTGGCAGCAGTGGTATTTGCATTGAAAATATGTGTGAGAACCCGGGATTTTACGAGCCAAGTAAGTAATATGAACTTGAAGTTTAACTCATACTAAGCACTAAAATTTTTATTCCAACTAGATAACTTGAATATTAACTTAGATTTAAGCTAACTTAACTCGAAGAAATGGCTTCAAAGCTCGAAGATTAACTCAACAAGAGGCCAAGCTGGAAATAACTGCATCCATTGAAGTACTGTCACGGAAGGAATAAAACCCCAGCTCAAGGACTCAATTCGTCATCTCAAAGCAGCTCAACCAATCTTGTCCTAACAAGAACAAAAAGGGAGCTAAGGGAGGAGCTAAAGGTTTGGACAAATTAATTATGCAAGAAATAATCAATGAAGGAGCTAAGGGTTAAGACAAACTTAATTTGAATGGGAGTTTGGATAATCATCCTAGAACTTGAAGAATGCATGGGAGTTTGAGTAATCATCCTAGAGCTTGAGGAATACATGAATCTTTGAACCAAAATAATGATCACACAAGTCTTTCTTGTTGACGAAGATTTCGGCCATGATGGGGCTAGGTGGAAGGGTTTTTCTTGCCTATAAATACTACATGCTAGACTTAAAAAATTACACCAAAAGTTCCCCTCAAAACACCAAAATTTCGGCCCACTCCCCTTCATCAAATTCTTCCAATTTTCGGCCAAGGCTAGCAAGGAATAAGGAAGAAATTTTTGTGAAGTCGATTGCTAGAATTCTGCGTCGAAGTGCTGCTGGATCGAAGACCTCAGTTATCAAAGTTAAGCCGAAGTGCTGCCCGAATTTTTGGAGAGAAAGCTTCGTACAAAAATCTGCAAGTGTAAGTGGACTTTTGTTATGTCCTTCGTTTCTATTTTAAAACGTTGATATAAATAACGTGACATGCATGTTGGTGTGTCCATTTTTCGAAAATATCAGTGTGTTCTATTTTAAAATTTCGATCGATTATGTGTTCTCTTTTGTGCTTCGAATTTCTTGGTATCGCTGTGTTTGAATAACTCTGAAATCTGAATATCAAAAAAGCTCTGTCTCTTACTTCTGAATTCTGTTGCACTGTTATGATTCGAATTTGAAATGGGACGAGAATTGTAATTCTGTTCTGGCCCCCATTGGTGGGTATAAAACCATGTTCTGGCCTCACCCCTTAGAGGACTAACACATTGGGGACAATTTGACCATGGAAATGAGATGAGTAACAGTGTGTTTTGTCTGTTCTGAAATGATCTGAATTGTTTCTGTTCTGTTCTGAATCATTTGATGAGCTCCGTCTTTTATTCGCTTCGTTTCTGTTGTGTCAAGTCAAGAATATTGAGTTTTGAATGTATGTTATGAAAGTATGTTAAAAGAAATTTTTAAAGAATTAAGTTCTATATGTATCTTTTGAATCGATCGACCCCCACTTGCTGAGTGTTTCCCAAAACACTCACCCCTTACAAATTTAAGATAAAAATAATGAACGAGGAGGAGCAAGAAGCGTTTTGGGGATGGTGATCAGAATTCGAGAAATCGAGAAATTGTATTCCTTTTTGTTTAGCTTCTGAAAAACTCTGATGTAAAAGCTTATTTCCTTGTCATTGTAAGACAATATATTATTTATGAAAAAGACTGGTTTGATTTGATACGAGGTTTTATTGTTTTCAATGTAATTGCTAAACAATGTTGGATGTCACCGATGCTTCGGACTCGAGGCGTGACATTTAAGTGGTATAAGAGCCGCCAGGTTCATAATCCCGCTGGGATTTTGATAGACAAAATTTGGTGGCAAAAGCCTAGTGCATCCCCATTTGAGTCCAACTTTCATCTGTTCTTGAAATCCAACTTTTATCTGATTCTTAAATTTCGAATAGACTTCAGAAATCTATCCCTTCAATCGCTTCGCAATTCTTAGTATCAAAATTTTTCCACGACAACTTTGTTTCTATTATTTGTGCCTTTCTATCCTTTATACGATTCTTATGCTTTGCCTTCGATTTATCCTAGGAAATGGCTGCTCCACGTACCCAGGCTCAGGCTGCCCTTCGCATACGCCAGCTCACGATTGACAATCAGACTAGAGAAATTGCGACCCTGAAGGCGCAACTGGCTAGAGAAAAGTTGGAGAAACAGGAGATTATTGAAAGTAGACTCATACTGGAAACCGATGTACAACGATTTACTCATCATCTGGACTTGGCAGAGAGCCAGATGCTGCAGATACCGACCGATTCCGCTTGCATCACGCGCTTACCTGCACTTAACAGGGATTTATTGGATAGAGTGGAGTTAGAGCGAGGACGTGCTGCTCAGGCCCGTCAGCTCCAAGAGGAGTACAACGCCAGATAGGATCGGTACATTTCGAAGCTCCATGGCACCATGGACAGACTTCAAGAACAGAATAATTACCTGCATTTGGTGATAGAGAACATGGAGGAAGAGGATGTAGCACCGATGGAGGTGGCCGGAGATGACAGCGCCAGTGACAGCGATGGCGGAGAGATGTTCGATTAGATTAGCATTATAATATCTGGGTTGTAATAAAATTTGTGACTAAGAAAATACTATGTGTACCAAATTATTTTGAAACTTTCTATTATCCTTCTATTGCATATTTAAAAATTTGATAAGTATCTTATGTATAAAATTGTTTTTTTATAGGAAAACAACATGGATCTTCAACGCATTATAAATGAACTTTAAAATCAACTTCAGGAAAATGAGTCAGAAATTAAAACACTGAAAGAAAAAAATGAGAAACTCGAAAGAGATAATTTCCAGTTAGACGGGAATAATGTATGCATGACGGAGGATCTTCGTGAGGCCAGAGAGGAAGAGAAGAAACTACGCGAGGACGTAAGACGTTATGCCGCTTATCATCTAGAGTCGGAACGTCGACACGAAATCACCAAGCAAGAGTTAAACAAAGCTCAGGATATGATTTTTACCATCAAAATCCGGGACGATAGCCTTCTCAAAACACAACGCCGTCTGGAGGAACAGATCGCAGATCAAGAAATCAATGAGAAAGTAAGCCAATCAACAATACAGGAGCTACAAGATCAAGTAAACAACCTTGACAACACACAACTGCAGAATTACATTGAGCACCTGCAAAACGAAATGATCAACATGGAAGAACTCATAGAACAACTAGAAGAAAACCCCGTAGAGGAAGGAATTAATGAAGCAGAAGGAGACGGTGAAGTTATAGATGGGTAGGGAAAGAACTCTAGAATAGGCACCACTTGTACCTAGAGCTATTTGATTAATCATTTATTCTGAAAAGATTGATTGTATGAAAATTTTTACAATTTAATGAAATGATTTATTTGATTAAATATTGTGGCAAACAAATTAATAAAATACATGTTTATAGGATATGGCAGGCAGACCACCCCGAAACAACCGTAACCCTCGTGGCGCCAACCAAAATGAAAATCCACCACCACCTCAGAGAGTAAACCTCAGCCAAGAAGATATGATAGCAATAGCCACTATCGTAGCTGCGACGTTGCAAGGATTCGTGAACTCATTAGCTAATGCCATCCAACCACCTCAAGAACCACAACCGCGTGGAGTTAAATACCATTATGAATCTCTAAGAAGGAATCGAGTTCCAACTTTCGATGGAAACCCAGACCCGGAAGTCAGTCACAACTGGCTCAAGAGCGTCGAAACACAATTGCATTTACTGGAGATACCTGAAGAACTGAGACTGGAGGTTGTAACACCGTTTTTGGAAGGACGGGCTAGGAAATGGTGGGAAACTGTGTCGTCATCTTTGAAAGAGGTGGAAGAGATCACATGGCAGATTTTTAAAAGAGAGTTTTTGAAACAATACTACCCAGCCGAATTCCGACTACAAAAGTTGGGTGAATTTGAAAGCTTCAAACAGGCTCCAGACATGTCAGTAATGGAGTACACCTCACGATTCAACGATTTGGGAACTTATGTCCCAACGATCATGTCGGATGAAACATTAAAAATGCATCGTTTCAAGAAGGGACTCAACAGTCGAATTCAGTCAGCATTGGCAGTATTCAAGCCAAACAACTTTGCGGATTTTATGGGCGCTGCAATGAGCGCAGAAACTGATATCAAGCGATGCGAAGAAGAAAACAAGAACAAAAGGCCGATGAACAATCAATCTACTCAGAATGGTCCCAAGTTTAAGAAACCAAATTATTCAGGTGGGTCTTTCAAAGGAAGTTCTGGCAGTGCTGGTGACACCGAAGGAAAATGGTGTGATACATGTCAACGGAAACATGTTGGAGAATGTTACCAGAAGACATGCGCTTGTTTTAAGTGCGGAAAGGTGGGTCATAGAATTAAAGATTGTCCAGACAACAAGGACAAAGGGACGGGGCCCAGTAAACAGCATGAAAACAAGACTAATGCTCGGGTGTACGCGATAACCCAAGAAGAAGCTGATAATACCAACGAAGTGGTGGCAGGTACCATTTTACTCAATAAAATGCCTGCATATGCTTTGTTTGATTGTGGTGCCACACATTCATTTGTGTCTAGAAGATTTGCTAAAAAGCTTAAACTTAAACATGATACTCTTAGTGAACCCTTAAGAGTGGCAACACCGACGAGTAAAGTTATTGAATCACACAAAGTGTATCGAAAATGTAAAATTTGTATCAGCAATCAAACTTTCAAAGCGGAATTGATTCAACTCAATATGGTTGAGTTTGACATCATTCCTGGAATGTACTGGTTGGCTAAAAACCATGCCATGGTAGACTGTCAAAGGAAAGATATTAGACTTCCGACTTCGAACAAAGAGGAAGTCATATACCACGGGAAATCCAAAGAACGGAAATCTCTATTATCTGCATCACAAGCCTGGAAGGCCATAAAAGGAGGTGAAGAGATTTATCTGGCAATGATCAATGAGATCAAGGAAGAAGAAGCCCCAACGTTAGGAGATATTCCAATTGTTCAAGAATTTCCAGACGTTTTCCCCGAAGAAATACCGGGTGAGATACCCGATAGGGAAATAGAATTTGAAATCAACTTGGCCCCTGGTGCTGCTCCCATATCGAAGGCACCATACCGAATGGCTCCAGCAGAATTAAAGGAGCTAAAAGAGAAACTCCAGGAATTATTAGACAAGAAGCAGATTCGCCCAAGTGTGTCCCCGTGGGGAGCTCCAGTGCTATTCGTAAAGAAAAAAGACGAGAGCATGAGGTTATGTATTGATTACCGGGAGTTGAACAAGATAACCATAAAGAATAAGTACCCACTCCCGAGAATAGATGATCTTTTTGATCAGCTAAAAGAAGCCAAGAGTTTTCTCAAAGCTTGATTTAAGATCAGGATATCATCAGTTAAAGGTCAAAGCAGAAGATATCCCTAAAACTTCTTTTAGAACAAGGTATGGACATTTCGAATTCACAGTAATGCCCTTTGGTCTGACAAATGCTCCTGCAGCATTCATGGAACTGATGAATCGAGTATTCAAACCATACCTCGACAAATTTGTGGTTGTTTTTAGAGATGATATCTTGGTATACTCACCAAGTGAAGAAGAACATAGAGAACATCTATGTCTCACTCTGCAAACACTACGTGAGAAAGAACTCTATGCCAAATTCAAGAAGTGTGAATTCTGGTTAAAGAGTGTGGCATTCCTAGGCCATATAATTTCTGAACTTGGAGTGTCAGTAGACCCTAAGAAAGTGGAAGCAACCAAAGATTGGCCACAACCAAAGACGGTGACTGAAGTAAGGAGTTTTCTGGGTTTAGCAGGCTACTACAGAAAATTTGTGGAAGGATTTTCTTCGATAGCCATTCCACTCACAAAACTTACTCAGAAAAACTCAAAGTTCATTTGGAATGAAGCTTGTGAAAGATGTTTTGAAACCCTGAAGACGAAACTCGCATCAACACCAGTTCTAGTTCTTCCCGAGGATGGTAAGAATTTCACTGTGTACAGTGACGCTTCCAAGGAAGGATTAGGGTGTGTGCTTATGCAAGAGGGTCAGGTAATTGTGTATGCCTCACGACAATTGAAACTGTATGAGCAGAATTACCCCGCTCATGACCTTGAGTTAGCTGCGGTTGTGTTTGCACTTAAAATCTGGAGGCACTACCATTATGGAGTAAAATGTGAGGTGTTTACCGATCACCAGAGCCTCAAGTACATTTTCACCCAGAAAGAATTAAACATGAGGCAAAGAAGGTGGATGGAACTTCTAAAGGATTATGATTTGGAAATCAATTATCATCCAGGAAAGGTGAATAAGGTGGCAGATGCGTTGAGTCGAAGAAATTTTGGAAAGGTAAAATTATCTTCGCTGTCAGTACAACCAGGACTTCGAGAAACCATCAAATTGAAGCAAAGTCAAGATCCGAGTCCTACACTCAAAGTTGCACCACTGATGATTGAAGGAAATCTTAACGAAGAACTCAAATACGAAGAAGTCCCTACTCGAATAGTGGACTCAAAAGACCAAGTATTGAGAAACCGGACAATACCTTATGTCAAAGTACAGTGGTCAAATCACACTGAAAGGGAGGCAACTTGGGAACTCGAAGAGAATATGCAATCTCTGTACCCTCATCTATTCGAAAGATCAAGCTAACGCAAGTTTCGAGGACGAATCTTTCAATAAGGAGGGAGGGATGTGAGAACCCGGGAGTTTACGAGCCAAGTAAGTAATATGAACTTGAAGTTTAACTCAAACTAAGCACTAAAATTTTTATTCCAACTAGATAACTTGAATAGTAACTTAGATTTAAGCTAACTTAACTCGAAGAAATGGCTTCAAAGCTCGAAGGTTAACTCAACAAGAGGCCAAGCTGGAAATAACTGCATCCATTGAAGTACTGTCACGGGAGGAATAAAACCCGAGCTCAAGGACTCAATTCGTCAGCTCAAAGCAGCTCAACCAATCTTGTCCTAACAAGAACAAAAAGGGAGCTCAGGGAGGAGCTAAAGGTTTGGACAAATTAATTATGCAAGAAATAATCAATGAAGGAGCTAAGGGTTAAGACAAACTTAATTTGCATAGGAGTTTGGATAATCATCCTAGAACTTGAAGAATGCATGGGAGTTTGAGTAATCATCCTAGAGCTTGAGGAATACATGAATCTTTGAACCAAAATAATGAGCAATCAAGTCTTTCTTGTTAACGAAGATTTCGGCCATGATGGGGCTAGGTGGAAGGGTTTTTCTTGCCTATAAATACTACATGCTAGACTTAAAAAATTACACCAAAAGTTCCCCTCAAAACACCAAAATTTCGGCCCACTCCCCTTCATCAAACTCTCCCAATTTTCGGCCAAGGCTAGCAAGGAAGAAGGAAGAAATTTTAGTGAAGTCGATTGCTAGAATTCTGCGTCGAAGTGCTACTGGATCGAAGACCTCAGTTATCAAAGTTAAGCCGAAGTGCTGCTCGAATTTTTGGAAAGAAAGCTTCGTACAAAAATCTGCAAGTGTAAGTGGACTTTCGTTATGTAGTTCGTTTCTATTTTAAAACGTTGATATAAATAACTTGACATGCATGTTGGTGTGTCCCTTTTTCGAAAATATCAGTGTGTTCTATTTTAAAATTTCGATCGATTATGTGTTCTCTTTTGTGCTTCGAAATTTCTTGGTATCGCTGTGTCTGAATAACTCTGAAATCTGAATATCTGAAAAGCTCTGTCTGTTACTTTTGAATTCTGTTGCACTGTTATGATTCGAATTTGAAATGGGACGAGAATTGTAATTCTGTTCTGGCCCCCATTGGTGGGTATAAAACCATGTTCTGGCCTCACCCCTTACAGGACTAACATATTGGGGACAATTTGACCATGGAAATGAGATGAGTAACAATGTGTTTTGTCAGTTCCGAAATGATCTAAATTGTTTCTGTTCTGTTCTGAATCATTTGATGAGCTCCGTCTTTTATTCGCTTCGTTTCTGTTGTGTCAAGTCAAGAATATTGAGTTTTGAATGTATGTTATGAAAGTATGTTAAAAGAAATTTTTAAAGAATTAAGTTCTATATGTATCTTTGAATCGATCGACCCCCACTTGCTGAGTGTTTCCCAAAACACTCACCCCTTACAAATTTAGATAAAAATGAAGAACAAATGAACGAGGAGGAGCAAGAAGCATTTTGGGGATGGTGATCAGAATTCGAGAAATCGAGAAATTGTATTCCTTTTTGTTTAGCTTCTGAAAAACTCTGATGTAAAAGCTTATTTCCTTGTCATTGTAAGACAATATATTATTTATGAAAAAGACTGGTTTGATTTGATACGAGGTTTTATTGTTTTCAATGTAATTGCTAAACAATGCTGGATGTCACCGATGCTTCGGACTCGGGGCGTGACAATATGGCGCCATTATCTGTATGGTGAACGGTGTGAAATTTACACGGACCACAAGAGTTTGAAATATTTATTCACGCAAAAATAATTGAATATGCATCAATGACGTTGGTTGGAATTAGTAAAAGATTATGATTGTGTTATTGCCTATCATTCAGGTAAAGCCAATGTTGTTACAGATGCATTAAGTCGAAAGTCCAGTTCTATTGTTACAATGCAAGTACAAGAACAAATTTTATGGGATTTACAAAATTTGAAGATTGACGTTATGCCAAAGGGCACTGCAATTCAATTATCATCTCTCATGGTTCAACCAACACTTTCAGACAAAATTAAGGCCGAAAAAAATAGAGATAATGAATTACAACAATTGAGGCAGCGAGATAAAGAAAAAGGAAATTTGAACTTGGGTTGAATTGGGAAGGAATATGGACATATCGGGGG
This sequence comes from Primulina huaijiensis, assembly GCF_012295235.1. Taxonomy (NCBI): domain Eukaryota; kingdom Viridiplantae; phylum Streptophyta; class Magnoliopsida; order Lamiales; family Gesneriaceae; genus Primulina; species Primulina huaijiensis. Next base: position 13,785,829 of record NC_133317.1, on the reverse strand, counting down.
AGATTTTGTGTGCCAAAGCAAGGAACGATCAGAACAGACATTCTTATTGATGCTCATGCTACTCCCTATTCGATCCATCCAGGAGGCACAAAAATGTATAAGGATTTGAAACCATTATTTTTGTGGCCAGGTATGAAAAAGGACATTGCTCAATTTGTTGCACAATGTCTAACTTGTCAACAAGTCAAGATTGAACATCAAAGACCAGCAGGACTTCTGTAACCACTACCCATTCCTGAGTGGAAATGGGAACATATCACAATGGATTTCAACCTTGGTTTGCCAAGAACACAAAGAGGATTCAATGCTATATGGGTTTATTGTGGATAGACTTACGAAATCAGCTCCCTTCTTTCCGGTGAAGACCACATACACGATGAATCAATATGCTGAAGAATACATCAAAGAGATAGTGAAACTTCATGGTATCCCAGTGTCCATTGTGTCTTATAGAGATCCAAAATTTACGCCTGCATTTTGGAAGAGTTTACATCATGCTATGGGAACTCGATTGGCATTTAGTACAGCGTTCCACCCTCAAACTGATGGACAATCAGAACGGGTGAATCACATCTTAGAAGATATGTTGAGGGCCTGTACTATTGACTTCCTAGGAAGTTGGGACAGTAAACTACCATTGGCTGAGTTTACATATAACAATAGCTATCAGTCAAGTATTGGAATGACACCATATACTGCATTATATGGTAGAAAATTTTGCTCTCCGGTACATTGGGATGAATCAAGAGAAAGAAAATTATTAGGCCCTGAATTGGTACAAAAGACAGCCGAATTAGTAACCAAGATTAGAGAAAGAATGCATACTTCCCAGAGCCGATAGAAAAGCTATGATGATGTGCGACGTCGTCGATTGGAATTTCAGGTTGGTGACCATGTATTTGTAAAGATATCACCATTGAAGGGCATTTTGTGTTTTGGTAAGAAGAAAAAATTGAGTCCAAGATATATCGGTCCATTCGAAATATTGGAAAGAATAAGTAACAGGGCCTACCGAGTTGCTTTACCACCAAAATTATCAAATGTTCATAATGTTTTTCACGTTTCCTTGCTACAAAAGTATTTGGCGAATCCTTCTCACGTTCTTCATTATGAACCATTGGAGCTTGCATCAAATCTCTCGTATGAAGAACGACCAGTCCAAATCCTCGATAGGAAATCAAAAGTGCTACGAGGCAAGGAAATACCCTTGGTAAAACTATTATTGCGCAATCATGCAATTGAAGAAGCAACTTGGGAGCAAGAAGACGAGATCCATCAGAGATATCCTGAACTATATGGTACGTCAAATTTCGAGGACGAAATTCTTTGAAGGAGGGGAGAATTGTAATGCATGGTTACTCGCATAAATGATAATAATACGTTTATGTCGTTCATTATGTAGTTATTTGCCTCATTATATTTTACATCTTGATTGAGATATCGATATTGAAATTGAACATGATTTTTATATTGTCCCTGTTATATTGAGAATGAATATGTGTTAAAATAGTGATAGTAAGATGTGTAGGTAGAAGTAGGGTAAGGAAGTTGATAGGAAATGAGATGAAATTGTGGTAGGTTTTACGAATTTTAGCATACTGATTTGAATCTTGATCCAAATTGTGTGAGGCCATAACCATTAGAAATCTAAGATATAATGCTAAAACTTTTATGTTTGGAGTTTTGTTCAAATCGTTAGGGAAGACGAGCCAAAAGTGGCCCGAAGTGTGTCATGTGTATCGTTGTTCCTACACTGACACATGGTGGGAGAATGAGCATAACTTTGTACTTAGACTTTTAAATGACCTGAGGCTAATTGTAGATGCAAGAAAACACATAGGGCTACAACTTTCATGTTGACCACTTTTGCTAATTCGGAAGTTAAAAATGAGTTTTTCGGCAGAATGTGGCACGCATATTGCCAGAACTCGCGCATATGCACCAGGTGGGCAGAACGGGCCGCGCATATGCGCTCGAAAAGTCACGCATATGCTCCCAGCAGTGTATAGAAAGATAAAGATCGACTTTTCTAAGAAATTTTCCCATTCTTGCCTTCTTCCTCTGCAAGAACACGAAGCAGACCTAGAAAACTTCCTCCCAAACACTCCATTCTTCATTTCTTTTATCATTTTGAAGTTAGAATTAAGTTCTCTATCACAAGAACTTTCTAAGGGTGTAATTTTTCTTCTCTTTTGCTTTTATACATGTAGAGGACAATAAATGAGTGATTTTCACCTAGTATATACATAGTGATTGGTTTATTGATGTATTTGAAAGTATAGGAACGAGAAACATCCTCTCAAACCAGTATTCATACACTTGGACAGTAAGTTGGCATGTTCTCTAAGTAATACATGAGTAATATTATGAATTTCAAATGCTTCTCATTTGCTATTGCTATATGTACATTGTTAGTATGTTTATTGATGAAAACATAGCACCATATTCCATTGTTATGTATTAAATATGAAAGAAACTCATGAATATTGAAGATGGGTGCTATGTCATGAATATGAACATGAATATGAAAGGAAAATGACTGATTTTACATGATATAGAGCTTGTTGACATCGTGGGTGGTTTTAAGTCCACCAAACCTATTGGCCAATATATGTTCATGGGGCATGGGATTGCCAAAGGTTGCTCCCTGACGTCCAACACAGTAGTAGCTATATAATAAAGCAAACACGGTAGTACATGTCAACTAATGAGGCTCAAGTACAAAAATGAACATGAATATATGCTATGATATGTGTAACACCTCTGACCGGTTTCAATAAAATAGCAGCGGAAATTTAAAATTTTCTTTGAAGGGAGGAAGGATTTAAAATACATTACAATATATAAACAAAAGTTAATACATGATCAATCAAATAAGGCAACAAAATACAAAACATCATTTTTGTGATCTTGTCAAAATACTTGCAAAATAGTCTTCTTCCTTCCTTCTCTTATGCTATGACCCCGGCTCCAATCAACGTCCCGGCCTGTCACTCTTATCTGCATCACATGAATAACTGAAATGAGTATGAAACTCAGCAAGTGGAACTCTTACATAGCAATGTACATATACCATACTCTGTAAAACATGACTTTGAAAACATTAAATACCATCAACTCTGAAATATGAATATCATAGAATGAATAATAATAACGATGGTATTTCTCTTTTCTCTGTTGGATTGATATCTATATAGTATCTCTGTCTCTGTGCCTCTATCCCATCGATATGAATCGATAACTCTGAGGGATATAAGCCTATGGTCGTTGATCAACTTATTGCATGCAATCTCTGGCTATGTATCTATCAATCCAATAAAACATTTGAATTCTCTCTTTGGCATTAAAACAAACACTTTGAAGACTATCTTTTCTCTTGTATTCCCTTTGACATGGTTGAGACATAAAATGCCTCTAATATACAACAAGGTGTATTAATACATAGCATGAATCAAATGGAAGGGAATAACACTTTAAAACCATTGAAACACAATACATATATTATCATGTGAGCACAAGAAATGAAATTCCACTTACAACACTTGGAACCTTGAATCTACTCTCTTGGTACACAACCTACAACAATAAACCATAAACTTCACCATCAACATCTCAATAATCATAAACCCATACCATAAACTTCATAAAACCAACACAATCACAATATCCATAATTTCCCTCAACATCAAAATCCAACAATAACTAAACCATAAGCTTACCTTAGCTCCTTGAACCCAAAATAAACTTGATCTCACTTCAAATTTCCAACAAGAAGCTTGAATCAAAGGAACAATTGAAGGAAATAAGAACCCTAGCTCTTCCTTGGAGTGAAGAATCGAGAAGTGAGGAGAGAAATGAGGGAAAAGTGAACCAACTCTTCTATTATATCACTTAAATCTCGAAAACACGTTTTTACTGTTCATAGACCGCGGGCGCGCTAGCCCTTGCACCGCGGGTGCGCTATGCCTTCGGCACCTCATCCAAAAATATGAAACAGTAGACCACGGGTGCGCTACATGTTGGAGCGCGGGTGCACTCTGGTGACCGCGGGTGCACTAACTTTTGGAGTGCGGGTGCACTCTGATTACTCTGCGCACAGCTTCTCCAAAGATTGCCTCCGAAACGCCTCTTCCCTTCATAATTTGGAAAAATGGTAAACTACAAAGTTGTAGCTCTATGTCTTTTCTGAAACCTCTCCAAATATCATATCATTTGGAGGTATGAGTAAAACGTTATGCTAAATCTCCCAACATGTGTCACTGGAGCAACGTCGAAACACACGACACACTTCGGGGCACTTTTGGCTTACCT
>NC_133317.1:13711156-13781418 GCF_012295235.1 Primulina huaijiensis | reverse complement strand
ATCAACCAATGACAATAATTAGATGTAGAAGAAGACATACCCGGATTGTCGAAAGTAGACGAAGTCATATGCATTGGTCCGAAGAACAGTGCTCTGATACCACTAAATGTAACACCTCTGGCCGGTTTCAATAAAATAGCAGCGGGAATTTAAAATTTTCTTTGAAGGGAGGAAGGATTTAAAATACATTACAATATATAAACAAAAGTTAATACATGATCAATCAAATAAGGCAACAAAATACAAAACATCATTTTTTGTGATCATGTCAAAATACTTGCAAAATAGTCTTCTTCCTTCCTTCTCTTATGCATATGACCCCGGCTCCAATCAACGTCCCGGCCTGTCACTCTTATCTGCATCACATGAATAACTGAAATGAGTATGAAACTCAGCAAGTGGAACTCTTACATAGCAATGTACATATACCATACTCTGTAAAACATGACTTTGAAAACATTAAATACCATCAACTCTGAAATATGAATATCATAGAATGAATTATAATAACGATGGTATTTCTCTTTTCTCTGTTGGATTGATATCTATATAGTATCTCTGTCTCTTTGCCTGTATCCCATCGATATGAATCAATAACGCTGAGGGATATAAGCCTGTGGTCGTTGATCAACTTATTGCATGCAAGCTCTGGCTATGTATCTATCAATCCAATAAAACATTTGAATTCTCTCTTTGGCATTAAAACAAACACTTTGAAGACTATCTTTTCTCTTGTATTCCCTTTGACATGGTTGAGACATAAAATGCCTCTAATATACAACAAGGTGTATTAATACATAGCATAAATAAAATGGAAGGGAATAACACTTTAAAACCATTGAAACACAATACATATACTATCATGTGAGCACAAGAAATGAAATTCCACTTACAACACTTGGAACCTTGAATCTACTCTCTTGGTACACAACCTACAACAATAAATCATAAACTTCACCATCAACATCTCAATAATCATAAACCCATACCATAAACTTCATAAAACCAACACAATCACAATCTCCATAATTTCCCCCAACATCAAAATCCAACAATAACTAAACCATAAGCTTACCTTAGCTCCTTGAACCCAAAATGAACTTGATCTCACTTCAAAATTCCAACAAGAAGCTTGAATCTAAGAAATAAAAGAAAGAAAATGGAACCCTAGCTTCCCTTGAGCTGAAGAAATCGAGAATGAGGAGAGAAATGAGGGAAAAGTGAACCAACTCTTCTATTATATCACTTAAATCTCGAAAACACATTTTTACTGTTCATAGCCCGCGGGTGCGCTACATGTTGGAGCGCGGGTGCACTCTGGTGACCGCGGGTGCACTAACTTTTGGAGTGCGGGTGCACTCTGATTACTCTGCGCACAGCTTCACCAAAGATTGCCTCCGAAACGCCTCTTCCCTTCATAATTTGGAAAAATGGTAAACTACAAAGTTGTAGCTCTATGTCGTTCCCTGAACCTCTCCAAATATCAAATCATTTGGAAGTCTGAGTAAAAAGGTATGCTAAATCTCCCAACATGTGTCACTGGAGGAACGTCGAAACACACGACACACTTCGGGGCACTTTTGGCTTACCTTCCACAATGATTTGAACAAAACTCAAAATAAGAAAGTTACACCTCTATGTCTTATCTAACCACTCCAATTGGCCTCATAACAATTGGCTCAACATACGAATTACCATGAATTAAATCGCAACGACGCTACAATAACGCCACACATCAACTATAAACAACAATACTATAAACCATAAATCACAATCCTTAACATCAAAACTATGCTTAAACATAACCAAATAGTCCATAAACATATGAAATCTTAAACCGTACCGATCACTAGGCTTGGATATTACAATATGACATGGTTTAAAGATTCATGGTTGTCACGACTTGATATGTATGTTCCTTCAACACATATTGATACGTACAAGTGCCAACTTATTGAGTTGTATAAACTCACGTAGCTCATGTATTACAGGATCAGGTAGTGAAGAGACGTAGGATGCCGGTTCGCCAATGAATGCTTGTGACGTGCCTTACCTCGACAAGAACCGGGATATCTTATTGTATAGCTTCCGCATATGTATTGTAGTAAATTTTATGTCAGGGTTTGAATCAAGTTCCATGTTATGTATGATGATACAAAGTATGTTTGTATATGAGAATATGTTTATAAGTGTGTATAAATAGTATTGCTTGAGTTTTTGGTGTATTCAAAATATAGGGACATCATGTCAAAATTTTTATAAACGGTCAAAGTGATGCTTCTTGTTTGATTTGCTTCATACTATAGTTATTCATTCAAACCTTATTTTGATTATGGTAATTATGTTAAGTATAGAGTAAGGGTGTGACAAATTTAAGCCCAACTGGTGCCAAGTCTCTTTGAACTATGTACTTATGCCAGGAGGTCATAGGTTCGAGACTTGGGGAGGTACCACTCCACCAACCTGGTGTGAAGAGTCCTATGAGTAATGACGAATGGGGAAAGCCCGTGAGGGAAAAGGCCCCAGTGGGAACCAAAGACGGGACAAGGCCCCCGAGAGAGCCCAAGATTGGGATAGCCCATGGTCGTTACAGTTGATGTGTTCTAAATTGTTTTTCCTATATTGTGTGTGTTTGGTGTATTGTGTGCAGATGAAACAATATGTGATTTAGCCTTGTTCAAATGGTGTTTCAGTCGATATCTTTTTTGAACTGTCTTGCTGTTATTATAATTGGAATAGCCATTTGGAAAGTTATTGCTGAACCTTTTACGTGACTATCTCCGTGAAACATTTATAATTTTGGGGCTATAACCAATTCCATACATTTTAGCCTTGTTCTTATTCTCAATAGGTTGTTCAACTGGTCTACTCGACTCAAGTTTTTCTTGTACCATGACTTATTTGAAAAAGTGAATGTATTTACCTTTGTCTATGTTCAGTTTTGGTTGAGTATCACTGGTAGAAGTTTCATTTTGGTTGCTAAAGCCTAAAACAGTTTTACCAGCAATTGATTTTTGTATATCTTGCATTTCAGTTAGTGTGACTGATGATTTATTTCATGCTTTAATCAGCTCCGTTTGCTTTGAATTCTCAAGTGTTAACTGCTGAATCATAGATTGATTCTTGCTTCTTTCAGAATTCAGCTCATCAATCTCTCGTTTAAGACTCAACAATTCAACTGATTCATCAGTTTCAGTCTTATTTTCATTAGGATCAGTTTGCTTTGCCTTGGCTTTCTCAAAACAGAGAGCAAGCTTATGATACTCGTTGACCATTTCATGTAATGTAGAAATAAATTCATCATGTGTAAAGTCAGTTGAACTAAAATCAAATACATTTTCACTGGTTGATTCTAGTTATGTGTCATCAGCCATCAGACACTTGACTTCCTCATCATCGCTGAAGCTGCTCAAGCTCTCAGATTCTGATTCATCACTGTAAGTTTATGCCCATTTGGACTTGATTTCCTCAGCTAGAAGCACTTCATGTTTCTTTCTGAATGATTTCATATCATCTTTAGGTCTTCTCTTGTGCTCATATGATTTCTTTCCATTTTCAGCTGAGTCTCGACTGTCTTTCTTTGGCTTAGGACAATCAGCAATAAAGTGTCTAGTTTTGCCACAGTTGTAGCAAGCATTTGGTTCTTCATTGGTGTTATTTCTCTGATATTGTCTTTGTAAGGAGCTTTGATTTCTTCTCATGAATCTCTTAAAGTTTTTGACAAATAATGACATTGTGTCATTGCTTAACTGATCTGCAGTTTTCTAACTGAACCAGTTGGTTCCAGTTTGACAGCACTAAGAGCTATTGTAGCTGTTGGTGTAGAAGGTTCTCCTTCTCTGGTTTGGAACTCAAATTCATAGGCCTTTAGATCAGCGAATAAATCATGTAGCTCGACCTTCTTTAGATCATTTGATTCTCTCATTGCCATTGTCTTGACATCCCACTCCTTGCGAAGACCTTCGACAACCTTCAATACGATTTCTTTGTTTGAATACACCTTTCCAAGTGCATTCAGTTCATTTATTATTTCGCTGATTCTTTCATCTTATTCGTTCATAGACTCTCCAATCTTCATCTGATGTTATCGAAATTTTTAACAGCAACTGAGAGTTTATTTTCTTTGATTTGCTCATTGCCTTCGCAGAGATGAATTAACTTCTCCCAGATTTCTTTTGTAGTCTTGCACATCTTTATTTTGCTAAAAGTGACTTATCCAACGTTTTGTACAAGATATCTTTAGCCACATTGTCAAGATTGACTTTTCTCTTGTCTTCAGCTGTCCATTCATCTTTGGGCTTTTCAATACGGTGTGGAACACCCTCAGTCATAGCAACAACAGTGTTTGCTTTCAATATTCTCATGGGTCCTTCAGTGACAACGTACCACATGTCGTCATCTTGTGCAGCTACATGAGCCTGCATTCTGATATTCCAATCGTCAAAATCTTCTCTGGAAAACATTGGGATTTTGTTGAACGAATACATGATAATCGGTTTGTAGATAGGAATATTCAAGAACAAGATTCAACTACTCGGATACCACTTGCTAGGATCGGTTGGAAAGTGTAGAATTTTTTAGAGGGGGGCAGAGGTTTAATAAACACTTGACAATTTAACACTATTTTTGACTGATGAGTCAGTTTAGTGATAAACTAAACTCAAGAATCTTGTATGTCAAAGTCAATCAGTTAACGAAATAAAGTGCGGAAATAAACTGACTAATAGATAGAATAAAATTTAAATTGAAAGGCACAAGATTTATGGATGTTCGGAGATTTCAATCACTCCTATGACTCCCTTTCTATCTATGAGATAAGATATTTACTAAAAGACTTTGATCAAATACAAAGAATTGTAGAGACCCACTTTAGTTTGTGACTTAACAATGCCAAACTAAAACTCTTAGTTTCGATACAGTTTACAGTACTTGACTGAACTGAAACTACTTAGCACAACTGATCTCTATAGATCGAATAATACAACAGTAAGCGTTTGTGCTTGTAAGCTCAAATTATAGCCTTGAATGCTATGAATGTGTATGCTAAGTGTGAGCTTTGAAATCTTCTGAATATGAACATAAAGCTTTGTGGAGAGATTTCAGTAGAGTAACAGCTAGTTTGATTATGTGTATCGTTTTGTAGGGTGTTTTCTCCGCTGCTCTTCTCGGCTACTTATAGTCTTTGCTTCCAACGGTAACAATGAATGTGATTTGAAACTTCATATCTGTGGGGACCCGGGCTCTAACTCAATTCGTTTGGGGGTTAGTTGGATCTTTGCTACAAAATGTGGGTCAAAATTTTGCTTTTAACATTAAATCAAATGTATAAATGAAGCATGGAACTATTATTTATTCGATTAAACAAACATAATGTACATACAATTCTGTTTTAGTACAATCATATACTAGTGTTCAGAAAATCCAGTACACCTCAAGTACAAAACGACTAGTAATCTGCTATGCCCGAAATCACCACAATATCTTGATCTCTCATCTTGCTCGCGACCCTGATCCTGCCCCACCTGTCGTTATGTACACATACAGACACAACAACAGCCGGAAACTCCGGTGAGAACAAATCCCAGTATAAAACATGGTATACATGCATGTCATGCAATTAAATACAAAATCATAATCCATGATTCAGTAATTATGACACATTAATGAGTACAGATAAAACAATACGACTCTTATTCTTTGACTCGACTCATATCTAAGTCTAGGGATCCCGGTGTGAATAAGACGTAACAAGTCTCCCACCTACTCTCCCAATCGGGGTGGCGGTACGTCTTATTCCTAGACTTCGGTCATATCTGTATCGAATGTCTACAATCGGAGATGATCTGCTCCTATGCGTCGATACACCGAACGTCTAGTTTGACAATCTGTCAATGACTCCTATCTCAAATGCTTGAATATAAATCTATAAACAAGACATAATCATAATCAAACATAATTAAGAATCTAGTATGTGATTTTGGGAAACTCGTATCCAGTCTGAATCGAGTCATGTCTTCCCGTGTTCACATGAATTATACCTTTCTTGTCGTAGTCCCGGTCTGAACAAGTCGAAGTCTTGAAATTTCGATATCAATCAGTCAATACCAATCTGAAAAGACATATATACAATGTACCATATCAACCTCTAACTCAAAGAAGTACACATACGGATCAATATTCAATCTCGGTACATTCCGGCGGCATAACGGCGAAATCTTGCGATACCGGTCAACTCAAACATCAATAATCAATCTCAATAACTCATAAGCAAGATTATATCATCCCAATTCTAATTCTAGAATATCAAAATCTATTCAATTACATCAATATATGCTGAAATTTACAACAATTGCATACGGTACCATTTCTTCGATCCGGTTGCGAATAAACGTTCCCAATAATCACAAGAAAAATTACTAACAATCAAACTCTGATTTCCCCCAACCATCTCAACTTCAAATCATGTGTAAAAGTAATAACACTTACATCCTTAGATAGCTCTTGATGAGAGGAGCACGAATCTAGTCTCGGATCGAACATCGGATGATCGGCTTGTGTGAAGTCAATTTCTTAAGCTTGAAGAAAATTTGAGAGTCCTCCCATGGATTCCTTCGGTGGTCTAGCTCTGTATGAAGGGAGAATGTGAGATTACATGTTATATGCATGGCAAGGACACTTGGCTTATTTTTCATTCTGCACGTCTCGCGCATATGCGCGACCTCAACCGGCGCATATGCGCGAGACCTACTGTCTCGGCACTTAACAGTTTTATCTGCTGGCACATATGCGCGCCGCGCCCACTTCTCTGGACATCTCACGCATATACGCGCCTCTTGTCGCGCATATGCGCGAGACCTTCGTCTCCGCATTTCTTGGACTCACTCAGCTCGCGCATATGCGCGCCCACCAGCCGCGCATATGCACGAGACCTTCGGGTCTCACACAACATCTTTGCACATAATTACAACTCAATAACTCCAATCCAAATTCGACGTGCTCTATCTATAATCATATCAATGAATCAATAAATCGGCTCAGATTAACAGGATAAAAATCTCGGGCATTACATTTCTCCCCCTCTAAGATATGATTTCTTCCCCGAAATCTCAGGCAATCAATCAAAGCGGGTATAAAAGCAAGATAATAAAGACTGAATAAATACTCACATCATACAAATATTTCTGGATATTTCTGTCTCATCTCTGATTCTGTTTCCCAAGTCGCTTCTTCAATACCGTGACGACTCCACAGAACTTTCACTAATGGAATAGTCTTCGTTCTGAGCTGTTTCTCTTTCCGATCAAGAATCTGAATTGGCTGCTCAACGTAACTCAAAGTCTGATCTAGCTCGGCTTCTTCAGGCTGAATGACATGAGAACTGTCTGGAATATATCTACGTAACATCGATACATGAAAGACGTCCTGTATCCCAGATAGAGAAGGAGGAATGGCGAGTCGATAGGCACGATCTCCTATCTTCTCGAGAATCTCGTATGGACCGATGTATCGTGGAGACAATTTCCCACGTTTGCCAAATCTGACAACGCCTCTGAAAGGAGAAATCTTCAGGAATACTCTGTCTCCCTGTTAAAATACTAACGGTCGACGTCTGATGTTCGCGTACTTTGCCTGTCTATCCTGCGCTGTCTTCATTCTCTTCTGAATGATCTTCACCTTCTCTGTTATTTCACGGATCATATCTGGCCCTAAGTCTGGTACCTCGGAGATGTCATCCAAGTACAACGGAGATCTGCACTTCTTTCCGTATAATGCCTCAAACGGTGCCATCTCGATGCTAGTCTGGTAGCTGTTGTTGTACGAGAATTCACAAAGAGCTAGTGAATCTTGCCAACTAGTACCAAAATCTAGTACTACAGCTCTCAGCATATCTTCTAAAGTCTGGATAGTCCGCTCTGACTGTCCGTCTGTCTGGGGATGGTAAGCAGTACTCAAGTGTAATGTCGTACCTAAAGCCTGCTGCAAACTGTGCCAGAAATGTGAAGTGAATCGTGGATCACGATCTGATACGATCGACTTCGGCACACCATGTAATCTGACAACCTCTCTGACATATATATCTGCCATCTGATCATGTCGGTACGTCATCTTGTACGGAATGAAGCATGCGGATTTGGTCAATCTATCTATCACAACCCAAATCGCATCGCAGCCTCGGGATGATCGTGGTAACTTCGTGACGAAATCCATGGAAATGTGATCCCATTTCCATTCAGGAATAGCTAAACTCTGAAGTAACCCTCCGGGCTTATTTCTTTCGGCCTTCACCTGTTGGCAGTTCAAGCACTTAGACACAAACTCTGTAATATCTGTCTTCATTTGTTTCCACCAGAACTGTATTTTCAGATCATTGTACATCTTCCTGCCACCAGGATGAATACTGAACCGGCTACAGTACGCTTCTGACAGTATCTGTTGTTTCTAATCTGAGATATCTTGCACTACCAGACAGTTATTCACATACAAAACATGATCAAGTACCTGATACTCAGAAATATGTACTGATCTGACCATATCAATCGACTTCTGAACACTCTGATCTGTTTTTGTGCCTCTTTGATGCGAACAATCAATTCTGGTTCACACTGAATAGTGGCAAGTCGCAACGGTCTACTATCTGCATCAAATGCTAATCCAGAAAAGCAACAATCTTCTATCATATTCGAAACACCTATCGTCGACAAGCATAAGGAACATACCGTTCAACTCAAAGCATCCGCTGCTGCATTCGACTGCCCTGGATAGTACTTGATCTCGCAATCAAAGTCTTTCAGTAGATCAAGCCATCTACGCTATCTCATATTCAATTCTGACTGGGAAAACAGATATTTCAAGCTCTTGTGATCAGAGTAGATCTCAAATTTCTCGCCGTACAGATAGTGTCGCCATATCTTCAGTGCAAATACGATAGCCGCCAATTCAAGATCATGAATTGGGTATCGAGTCTCGTGTGGCTTCAACTGTCTCGAAGCATAGGCAATAACATGCTATCGCTGCATAAGAACACATCCTAACCCTCTGTGCGATGCATCACAATATACAATGAAATCACCGGTACCTGAAGGTATCGTCAACACTGGAGCACTGGTTAGTCGTCTCTTAAACTCTAAGAAACTAGACTCACAATCTTCAGACCACACAAATGGAGTATTCTTCTGTGTCAACTGGGTAATCGGTTTCGCAATACTGGAGAAATCTTTAATAAATCGTCGATAGTAACCTGATAAACCCATGAAACTGCGTATCTCTGGCACAGAAGTCGGTCTCGGCCAACTGATCACAGCTTCCACTTTACTCGGATCAACAGAAATACCGTCTCCAGATATGATATGACCCAAGAAGACAACCTGTCTCAGCCAAAACTCACACTTTGACAGTTTAGCATACAGTTGCTCATTTCTTAACGTCTACCACACAATTCTCAAATGCTCAGCATGATCAGTCTCTTTTCTTGAGTAAACCAAAATATCATCTATAAAAACAATCACAAACTCATCCAAATATTTCTGAACGACATTATTCATCAGTCCCATAAACATCGCTGTTTGAAAGACATGATTCATCAGTCCCATAAACATCGCTGGCGCATTCGGTAAACCAAAAGGCATGACAATAAACTCGAAATGTCCATACCTGGCTCGGAATGCAGTCTTCGGTATATCTGAATCTCTGACTCGCAGCTGATGATATCCAGATCTCAAGTCGATCTTGGAATAGACAGAGGATCCCTGCAACTGATCAAACAAATCATCGATGCGAGGCAATGGGTACTTGTTCTTTACTGTTGCCTTGTTCAGTTGCCGGTAATCGATACACAATCTCATCGAACCGTCTTTCTTTCGCACGAATAGCACTGGTGCGCCCCAAGGAGATACACTCGGTCTGATATATCCCTTGGCCAACAAATCTTCAAGTTGTTCTTTCAATTCTTTCAACTCAATCGGTGCCAGTCTATAAGGAGCTCGAGAAATAGGAACCGTACCTGGTACCAGGTCAATGCTAAAATCTACCTCTCTGACTGGAGATAATCCCGGAATCTCATCAGGGAACACATCTGCAACTCGCAAACCACTGGCATATCTGCCAAGGTAGGAATCGATTTCAGTAGATCTACTGAATATACAAGGAATCCTTCTGCTCCTTTCTGTAACAATCTACTCATAGTCAGAGCAGATACTAAGGGAATCCGAGATCTGGAACCCTTACCGTAGAATTTCCATTCGTTAGCCATCTCTGGTCTGAATCTAACAATCTTCTGGAAACAATCTACAGTGGCTCTGTACTTGGTTAACATATCGATACCGACAATACAATCAAAATCAGCTAAACCAAGCACAATGCAATCTAAATCAATCTCATGACCCTCAAACTGTAGTATACAATGCCTAACTGAAGTCACAGATACAAGACCACTTCCCAACGGAGAAGAAATAGACACTACAGCAGACAAGGACTCGACAGGTAAAGCATGCATCAACGAAAAACGCTCAGATATAAAAGTATGAGATGCACCGGTGTCTATCAACACATAAGCAGGATAACCGCAAAGAAAACAGTTACCTGCAATCACATCATCTGGCGCATCTTGGGCCTGCTCTTCTGTCAGTGCAAATACTCGAGCCTGCTGTCTGGGAGGTTGGCTCACTGTCTGGCCACCTCTAGCTTGGGATTGGGTCTGTGCAGGTGGCGGCTGAAAGGAGTGAACAGATGAAGCTTGCTTCTCAGGCTGAGCTACTGAGCCAGGCGTTCCTACACTTTGAGTTTGCTGTGCCCCTCTCTGTGGACAGACCCTGGCAAAGTGTCCCTGCTGTCTACAGATATTACATGGGCCCGTCACACCTTGACACTGCTCTGTCGCATGTCTGCCTCCACAAGAACTGCAATAAACACCTGTATACTCTAAACTCTGGCCAGGACCTCTCTGTCGTGACCCACTGGAGCTCAACAAACTGCTCCCTGATCTCTTAAACTGTCTACCTCTCGCTTTCAGAAAATCTTTCTTGCCACTACTACTGCTTCCACTATCAAATCGAGGAGGAGGTGGTGGAAACTGGGCGGCGGGCTGTGGCGGTCTCTGACTCTTAGCACTATATGAAGCTCCTCGCTGTCGAATCAATCCCGCCTCGGCTCCTTTAGCTCTGTTCAATGCATCAGAAAAAGTGTTGGGTCGTCCCGTGTTCACCACAGTAAAGACGTCAGGGTTTAAGCCATTGATGAACTGATCAGCGACCGCTTCATCACTTCCTGCTACATGTGGCGCAAAACGGAGCAAGGAAGAAAACTTGGCAACATATTCTTCAATGTTACACTACCCCTGTCGTAAGTTTGCAAATTCTGCCCCTTTGTCTTTTGATACGACACTGGAAAGAAACGTTGATAAAACTCATCTTTAAATACCTTCCAAGTAATATCGATACCTCGATGCTCCAATGCTCTTTTCGTGGTAAGCCACCAACTCTTCGCCACTTCTTGCAACTGATGCCCTATTAATTTCACTCTTCTTTCATCTGTATAGGCAAGAGATTCAAACAGCATCTCTATATCATCTAGCCAACTCTCACAATCCACTGCAGTCTTAGTACCCTTCAAGGTCGGAGGATGAAATGACTGAAACCTCTTCAATAAAGTCTCCATCGGTGTTGCAGTAACGTCCATCTGAGTACCTGACGTACTACCCTATTCTAGCACTTGACCTGCGGCTGGTTGTGGTATTCTTCGAGGAGGCATATCTAATTATCAAACGGATTAGTACACAATCTATACAGTCTGTCTCAGCCCTCCTCTGATCATATACCTCTGATCCAGAATCGGTTCTGATTCAGTCTTTGCAATTAGATGCTGAAATCAACTCAGATAACAATACAACAGATAATAGTGAAAGCAATAAATCATAACGTGTGCTAGCATGATATAAGCAAGGAAGACGACTCGATCTACCCCGCTCAGTCTCTTCTATCTCAGTCTATACAGAACCTACTGCTCTGATACCACCTGTTGTGGGGACCCGGGTCTAACTCAATTCGTTTGGGGTTAGTTGGATCTTTGCTAGAAAATGTGTGTCAAAATTTTGCTTTTAACATTAAATCAAATGTATAAATGAAGCATGGAACTATTCTTTATGCGATTAAACAAACATAATGTACATACAAGTCTGTTTTAGTACAATCACATACTAGTGTTCAGAAAATCCAGTACACGTCAAGTACAAAACGACTAGTAATCTGCTATGCCCGAAATCACCACAATAACTTGATCTCTCATCTTGCTCGCGACCCTGATCCTGCCCCACCTGTCGTTATGTACACATACAGACACAAAAACAGCCGGAAACTCCGGTGAGAACAAATCCCAGTATAAAACATGGTATACATGCATGTCATGCAATTAAATACAAAATCATAATCCATTATTCAGTAATTATGACACATTAATGAGTACAGATAAAACAATACGACTCTTATTCTTCGACTCGACTCATATCTAAGTCTAGAGATCCCGGTGTGAATAATACGTAACAAGTCTCCCACCTACTCTCCCAATCGGGGTGGCGGTACGTCTTATTCCTAGACTTCGGTCATATCTGTATCGAATGTCTACAATCGGAGATGATCTGCTCCTATGCGTCGATACACCGAACGTCTAGTTTGACAATCTGTCAATAACTCCTATCTCAAATGCTTGAATATAAATCTAAAAACAAGACATAATCATAATCAAACATAATTAAGAATCTAGTATGTGATTTTGGGAAACTCGTATCCAGTCTGAATCGAGTCATGTCTTCCCGTGTTCACATGAATTATACCTTTCTTGTCGTAGTCCCGGTCTGAACAAGTCGAAGTCTTGAAATTTCGATATCAATCAGTCAATACCAATCTGAAAAGACATATATACAATGTACCATATCAACCTCTAACTCAAAGAAGTACACATACGGATCAATATTCAATCTCGGTACATTCCGGCGGCATAACGGCGTAATCTTGCGATACCGGTCAACTCAAACATCAATAATCAATCTCAATAACTCATAAGCAAGATTATATCATCCCAATTCTAATTCTAGCATATCAAAATCTATTCAATTACATCAATATATGCTGAAATTCACAACAATTGCATACGGTACCATTTCTTCGATCCGGTTGCGAATAAACGTTCCCAATAATCACAAGAACAATTACTAACAATCAAACTCTGATTTCCCCCAACCATCTCAACTTCAAATCATGTTGAAAAGTAATAACACTTACATCCTTAGATAGCTCTTGATGAGAGGAGCACGAATCTAGTCTCGGATCGAAAATCGGATGATCGGCTTGTGTGAAGTCAATTTCTTAAGCTTGAAGAAAATTTGAGAGTCCTCCCATGGATTCCTTCGGTGGTTTAGCTCTGAATGAAGGGAGAATGTGAGATTACATGTTATATGCATGGCAAGGACACTTGGCTTATTTTTCATTTTGCGCGTCTCGCGCATATGCGCGACCTCAACCGGGGCATATGCGCGAGACCTACTGTCTCGGCACTTAACAGTTTTATCTGCTGGCGCATATGCGCGCCCCTTCTCGGCGCATATGCACCCACTTCTCTGGACATCTCGCGCATATGCGCGCCTCTTGTAGCGCATATGCGCGAGACTTTCGTCTCAGCATTTCTTGGACTCACTCAGCTCGCGCATATGCGCGCCCACCAGCCGCGCATATGCGCGAGACCTTCGGGTCTCACACAAAATCTTTGCACATAATTACAACTCAATAACTCCAATCCAAATTCGACGTGCTCTATCTATAATCATATCAATGAATCAATAAATCGGCTCAGATTAACAGGATAAAAATCTCGGGCATTACAATATCCGTTGTTTGCCACATCAACATTCTTATGACAGTAGTACACTGTTGCATTGTAGAAATGCGACGTTCCCACTATAAGTTACAGTATTCTCTTATTCAATCATCAACATTCTTATGATAGTAGTACACTGTTGCATTGTAGAAATGCGGCGTTACCACTATAAATTACAGTATTCTCTTATTCAGTTTGTCGGTTGATAGCTACATTCCTCAACTGATGACGTTTACAACTGTTTTATTAGTTTTGGTAAAGCCGAAAGAATGAATTGATTGCTCTCAAATGATTGTAGTGAACTGATCAGTTCCCAACTGATCATTCAGTCGACTACAATATTCAGTTAGCTTGGTTCAGTAGCCGTTGATTTTCTGCGGACAATTCTTCAGTTAGGCAACCAATAGTTTGTATATATTAGATTAGTTCCTTTTCGTTTCCTTGTTCAGTTAGTTCAATATATTATACTCAATTTATCAAACCACCGAAATTAAGTTTCCAACATATCGTTTAACGATAGAACAAATATTTTCAAAGTTTTGACGATTTTACGCTTGTTCGAAAAACGTTATGATTTCCAAAGGATTGACTGACAACATAGGATTTTTAATGGGTGGAACATGGACGATTTAAGGTGGAAATGAGGGCTGGTGTGGGGACCCGGACGCTAATCATGTTCTTAATCATCATTGGGACAATTTAATCAATTATAGTCAACAAGGTCTAAATTTTTTATTTTTTTTAAATTACGGAACGTAATGGTATTCAATCTAATATACATGTCAGTATTAAAGTACAAGTCTTGTACTATATACAATCATTCAAACTAAGGTTTAACAACTAAATATCAAGTGTCCAAACCCCATCTCTAATCAAAGTCCGTAGTCTCCACTCTAATCACGATCTCTCTTCATCTCCTCGACCCTGATCCTGTCCCACCTGTTGCCATGCACACATACAAACACGACAACAGCCGGAAAAATCCGATGAGAAATATATCCCAGTATAAATCAACGAAACATTCAATCATATAAACAATGTAAAAGCATGTAACAGATATTAATAACATGTATCAAAATCTGAAACATAACCAATATAAAATCGTCAATCAACTCATGACTCCATGTCTCAGACTAGACTCATTATTGGTCTAGGGATCCCGGTTTCCAGACGATGGTATTTCTATATCGACCAACAGTAATAGAAGAAACTCCGATTTTATCCACGTCGATATAACCAAGCATCCAGTGTCTTGACATATCCGTCACAGACTGTGGCACTATCGCCAATACTCTATCTTGTGACATCGTGCAATGTGCCCGTGGCGTTCCCACCACTATCAGGCACTTCTGTCACAAGATCACTCGTCTAATACGCGTCTAATACATACTCTCGATAAATCAATAGAACAAGCATATCAAATTAAATCAATGCCTATAATAACAATAAGTATGTGATTTAGGGAAACTCAAGTATTTCCTACTTGAGTCGATCTCCCAATATCACATTGACTTATACCTTTCTTTTGTTGTAGTTCTGACTACGTTCCCGTCTGGAATTCAAAGTCTGTCAATACACGATCTGGAAATGGACAATATCAATTAATCCCATATCAATATACTGTTCAAATCAATACCAATCTGATCAATCTGGATTTAACTCAAAATCAACGGCATAACGGGACAATCTCGATATCCCCGTTAATACAACATCAACAGTTAACAGTTACAATCTATAATCAATATCGAATACAATCTGAAATCTATTAATAATCCAAATCTGTCCAATATCAATCAAGATACTCTAAAAAATTATAACAATTTCATAATCAATCTGTTTCTCAATCTGACTTCGATTCTATGATGTCTAGTATGTCAAGAACATCATATATGAATCCTATTCAATTTTGACAATAGCGTAATTTCAAAACAGATCGAAACGTAACAAAACTTACGTCCAATTGGAGCCTGCGTCGATAGGAACACAGTATTGAAGTCGGATTGAAATTCTGACGGCCGGATCTTTCTAGATTCTTTCTTATGGTTTTTGAAGAATTAACATTTCTTTATATATATATATTTCATGTCTAGAGCTAGGTGGCTTATCCTTTCACGCAACATGTCTCGCGCATATGCACGACATCACTCGGCGCATATGCGCGAGACATTATGTCTCGGCGCGTAGCATGCACAGCGCCTCGCGCATAAGCGCGCCCCTGCTCGGCGCATATGCGCGAGGTTCTATGGAATTGCACTTGATTCATCGCACAACTCGCGCATATGCTCGTACACTCCTCACGCATATGCGCGAGGTTCTCTGCCCCTAACGCGCACATGCGCGGATCCAAGTCGCGCATATGCGCGAGGTTCTCTGCCCATTCCACGCATATGCGCCCGACATAAACGCGCATATGCGCGAGGCTCAATCCTCACAGATAATTCAACTCTACTTTCCGCCTTCCCCGGTCTAATCCGTTCCATCTATAATCACATTAATTAATCAACAAATCATATCAGATTATAATAATCAATTTGTCGGGCATTACAGCTGGAGTTTAGCTTGGCTAGAAAGAATAACCTAGAGTTTTCTAGGCTTCACGATTGGAAGTTGGCACGGCTAGGAAGGATGGTGCACCAGGGCTCGCCAGGGCTGGTCAGGGGCTCGGTGTGGGTTGTGGTTCAGGGTTAGGAAGAGTCCTAGTAGGGCTAGGACTCATGGAAGGCAGCTAGGGAAGAGTCCACAAGGGGTTGGACTCTTCCCCATGCATATGGTTGGTGAGTCGCGCCTAGGGTGGTTTACGTCTGGGTTGGGTCTGGCTAGGCTGGTTCAGTAGGGTCTAGGGAAGGTGGCTAGGGGTTGTAGCAGAGCCTGGTGCAGCCGTGGTCCGTGGTGGCTCGAAGGGAGAAGGGCCGCGGCTAGGAGATGTCTTGCGAGTAAGCTTCGTGCGCGGGCTGGGGCTGAGGCTGGGGTGCTTGTCCAGGAGGGTTCGATGAGGGTCCAAGAGGGCTAGGGTCTGGTCTGGGCCAAGGTGGATCAGCCATGGCTCGGGGAAATTGGGCCGTGGCTCAAGGGGAGTGTGCTAGGGTTTAGTTGAAGGGTTAGGAGAAGAAAGTGTTCGAACCATGGTCCACGGGGGTCGGTTCATGGTTTACGAGGGTCTTTTATGTATGAAAAGTCGACATATAAAGTTTGGAAAGAAAATATTAAAGTTGGGATTAATTTGGGATTAAAACGCTTCACGGCTTAGTAAATTAGGGAATTAAATCAAAAACTCGAGTTTATGTTAAATAAAAATATTAAAAAAATATTTAAGGTTAAATAATTATTTGAGATAAGTTCAAGTCAATAAAAGTGAGAAAAAGTCAAAATCGAGAATTTTAGAATCCAAGGGTAAAATGGTCATTTTACGTCCCGGGTAGTACGAAAGGTCTGACAGTGTCCCGAAGAACCATAACACATGCTAAAATGATATTTTAAAATGTTTATTATGAAAATTTGGGATTTTATGATTTATGATAAAGTTGTGCAATTTTTACTGTTAAAATGCTATTTTTTTAATGTGAAAAGGACACTATATTTTATTATTAAAAAGAAAAAGAAAAATATTTTCAAAGATGTGAATTGACTGTGAGATTAAAAGATATGATATATTTCCATTTTACGTCGGTACCTAGTGCCCGTCCTCATGCGCGATGGTGAGCTAAGACTGATCAGTCGACTAGAGGATACATCTAGTCATTTTCAAGGATCAAACTTCACCCAAAATAATAAATGATTGAAAGCTTTATGATTTGAATATATATGATAAAAATTATGCTTACAAATTGATGCTAACTTATTTTGAATAAAAGTATGATTTTAATGCATGTGCTTGTATATGTATTATTTGTTACTTATGTTTAGAACGTGCAGAGTCATTAGACTCACTAGGTTTGAATGTTGCAGTTGAGGATGAGATTGAGGGAGGCACTGATGCATTAGTGGATCGAGTCCGGCAGTACACTTCCGAGGGACATTTATTTTCCGATAGTCAAAATTTTAAAGATTTTGTTAATGATTTAATTAAAGATTTTTATGCTTTATTCCGAAGTTAGTTTGATCATGTTAAAGGTTGAAGTTGGATTTTTGTTAATTGACGATTTTGGGATTTTATGCACTTGAGATTTTAAATGTCAAATTATGTTTTTGGTTATGGAAATGTTGAGTTAATTTAAATGTGAAGTTCGAATTATATGCTTAAACACTACAAGAAAAATGCCCTACGACAACTATTTTTAACCATTGTCATAGTCCTTTTAAAATTGTTGTTAAAAGCTGTGTTGTTAAAAGTGCATTCAACGACAACGATTTTAAAATGTTGTCTTAGATACCATTTGCGACGGTTTATTTAAAATTTAGCGACGGTGCATGTTTTTGAATTCCGTCGCTAATTATTAAACTATCGCTAACATTAGCGACCATTTTCCATAGAGTCCGTCGCTAATTTTAGCGACGGTTTGTCATGAAGTCTGTCGCTAATTTTTTCAGTAAAATAAAAAAATAGTTTTAATAATTTAATAAATCTACAAAAATAATTACAATTTGACTATGTTAACAATATTCATGATCTTAACTAAAAATTTACAAAAAATTGAAGCGAAAAAAAATACCCAAAATCGAAACTAAAATCGTATATGAGAGAAAAATTTTAATTGTTATGAAGTGGTAAGGAGGAAAATGGACTGGGAAAGCCGATATTTATAGACAATTTGCGACGGTTTTTGGTGAAACCTTCTCTATTAGCGACGGTAATTTTTTAAACTATCTCTATTTACAACAGTTTGTAAAATACCGTCGCTATTAGCGACAGTTATTATTAAACCGTCGCTAATTTAAAATTTTCAACGGTTATATATAGCGACAGTTTTAAAAATTCGTCGCTGCGTAATCATAACTGTCGCTAATTTAAAAATTGCGACGGGTTTTTTTCAATTAGCGTGTTTTTTGGACAATTAACAACTGTTTTTTTTTAAACTGTTGTTATATTTTGCGACGATTTTTAAACTGTTGCTAGAAACTCCTTTGTTCGAAAATAAAATGATCTATGCTCAAAAGGAATTTAACAGCCTTTTATCATTCAAGCATTTTAGGCAAAAAATCTTAAGATAACAGTTCAGTTATATAAAAAGTTAACAAAATGAACATGATGTTTATTTTATCAAATAAGTGTTCCCTTTTATACATTAGAGAACATCAAATATTGTAAGGGAAAATGCTACAACAATAGCACATTTAAATAACATCATGTATCAGTCAGTTTACACATTATAGAATTAGGTATACTAACAACTGGTCGCCTTGAAAGCTTGAATGCTATAGTAATTTTGAGTCTCGTTGTCAGTAGATCAGCTAGCTGCCTTGGACAAGATCTTTGTACTACCAAACTGGTCGAGCTGACTCAAACTAGGCTCAAGTGATGCTGATCCGCATTGATTATCTGTATGACAATGAAGATGCGGAATACTGCTGGTGATTAAGTTCCATTTTAATCATTCAACATCCCAGCATGGCTTAGTTTCGTTTGTAGAACAGCTGATCTTGAAGGCTTTGTAGCTGAAACCCTGTCTTCTGAAAATTTTGCTGAACAGCCAACAGGTAAGACTCTAGTCCCTGCAGGCTGATTAAAACCCAAAGCTATAGAGTCGAGAGAAGTGGCAACAACATTAATTGCAGAGCCAATCCCCTCTACTCTTCGCAATGAGCGTTAGATAAACATTTTTAAATAATTTTGAAAATAATATGAAATACTTTTAAATAGAATTTAAATCTATTTTAAAATTAAATAATTTAAAACACAGTTTACTTCAAATGTTCTTCTTAGAACAACTAGCATTGAAGGATCGTGTGCTGGGCACCAAAGGTACTTCAAACACAATATTCTCCAAGAGCTGCAATAGCTCGTGTTCAAAGAATATTAACAAGGATGAATTAAATCAAGTTTGGTTAAAATACCAAGTGGAAAATACTCGAAGTAATCTTTCGTAAAGAAAGCTGTTATATTTGAAAGCATTTTAACTTGTGTAATATGGATAACTAAAAAGTAGGGGATCAGTTTTACCTTATATCAGTTTAGTTATGGTTAAAACTGAACTGACGGGTGCTCTAACTGATCAAATCAGTTTAAAAACAATAGTTAAACAGGAAAATACACAAGATATGTTTATGGATGTTCGGAGACTTCAAATGCTCCTATATCACCCCTTCTACCTCCTCGGGTAGGATACAGTAGAAGACTTTGATTTATACAACACCTTGTATAAACCCACCTAGCTTAGGACTTACACTACTGCCTAACTGAACTCATAAACTAGACTGAAGGCTGTACCTTCTAGCAAACACTTCTTTAACATCTGTGTGTCAAATACTACTTGCACAAGTTTAATGTCTTTGTGCAAGACTGTATTTTGGGTGGTGATGGTGAGTGAGTGTGTGTGTGAGAACAGAACAATGAATACACCGGAAAGGTGTTCTCACACACTGAAGGAAAAGAGCTTCTAAACTAAGCTGATATGACTTTGTATATTCCCTCTGGGCTGATTGCTTTTTGTAAGCTGATAAGCAGTAAGCGTGCCCTCTCTTCTTTTTACTCACTTGTTTAACGTCTTCACCGATATTCTATTTATAGGCGTGAAGGCTTGATCATATAGTGAGACTCAATTATTGTATCCGTTGCAGCTTGAACGTCTTCCTTGAAATTTGTGTCTTGACTTTTCGGACAGTCTTCTGAAACATTTTGGCTTTATGCTTTGCTGCAACGTCTATTATTGTACTCTCAATAGTACAGATGCTTCGTACCCTTGTGCATAGCTGGAATACACGTTAGATTAGCTTGTTGTGATCTGCAACTTATTGATTCCTAATTGACGCTCCTAACTTGTCATCTGAACTGATCTTTAGTTGGGTTGATGAAATCAGTTGGCTCGTCAGTTGAACTGATTTCACTCATTCAGTTGAACTGATTAGCTATGCTCTTCATCAGTTGAGTTCTTCATCAGCTGGCCGGGCATCTGAAGTTCTCTTGCTGAACCACCTATCAGCTGGACATCAGCTGAACTGTTCTTCGATATGTCAGTTGAGCTGATTCAGTTTGGGCAATCAGGTGGTACTTTCAGCTGCGTCTAGATAACTTCAGTTTTGGCTCAATTAACTGATCAGTTCGAAGTCTGATTAGTTCCAGCTTCCTGCGCACTACAATAAACCATTAGAAACAAAATAACAAGTTTTTTTAACATCAAAATCAAGACTGCGAAGATGAAATGTTCCAACAGATTATATGACATGCGTTCATGAAATTGAAGGATTTTACCCGAATATTCGATAATAGGCAGGGGAAAGGAGACCGAGGACGACCAAGACAAGAATATTTATTTTCATTAAATATTTGCAAAGCTTCCTAATATGATTAAAAATGATTTAATGTTTCTAAAAATATTGGAGTTCGAATTATTTTACCAGACGAGCTCGATGTTACTCGGGAAGCCGGCTTTGGTTAAACAAAGGACTTTTAAAATATCAAATACATTATTTATGAAGAGTAATTTTTATAAACTTTTATGTTTTAATAAATAAGAGTTATTGGGCTCAATTTAATTAAATTAAGAAGGCCCAATTGCTCTTATACTTGGAGGTCCAAAACCAAAGCCTATTAGCATGCAAATTAAATTATAAATAAGGACTCCTACGCTTTCTAAACTCATAATCAGCCTTGAATCAGCCGAAAAACACACTCAAACTCACACACATATTTTTGAAAAACTTCAAGGGAGAAAAGCTAGGATTCTTCGTCATCCGGTCGTCCAACTTCGCACCCTCGCCAACGATCGTTTATTCGAGCGTTATAAATGCAAAGGCACGTTTTCTAAACTCTTTTAAACATGATACAAATCGTAATATGCATGATTTAATTCTTTATCATGAACAAAAATAGGTGTTTGAATATTTTAAGGTAGAATCTTTATTTTCAAAAATATGATGTTTTTACGCAAATATGAAGCACGTTATGATTTCAAACGAGTACGCTACCAATACACGATGAAATATGGTTAAAACATGATTAAATTAAAAGGGAAAAACATGTTGGAACCGAGGGGATCAAATCAAGAGAGAAGCCAAGGGTTCATGGGTTCTACTTGAGTCATGGGGTCGGCTAGTTTTGCATGGGCACTTGGGGCTCAACCAGGGATGATTGGGGATTGGTTAGGGTCTTGTACTGGGGCTAGGGTTTGTTGTTGGCTCGAGCAAAAGCGTGAGGAAACATCATAGGTGCGCGCAGTATGTTCCTGATTCAATTGGCTCCTGCGTGGGTTCAAGGGCTGGGCTGGGCTTAGGCTAGGTCTTTGCGTCGTACATGGTTGGTGAGGGTTCGAGGTGATTGTTGGTTAAGTGGCTAAAGGAATCCTAGGTTGGCTTGGAGACTTTTAGAGTGAGTGGCAAACCATGCGTGAAGCTTTGGGTCATGGTGCTGGGCTTCGTATGTGAAGTCAGGGGCTAGAGCTGGGCTTGGCTGGGTCTGTGAGTGGTCTAGGTCGGTTAGGGTCAGGTGGGCTCGGTGGTGGCTCGAGTAGAAGAGTCCTAGGTTGGCTAGGAGTCCAATAACGTGAGTAGCATCTTGTGCGCAGCCAAGGTCTTCTGTCCAGGAGAGTTTGAACAAGCTAGGGTTTGGTTCTATGGGTTAGGGCTAGTCAGGAGGGTGCCTAAGTGGGTTGACTAGGGTCTGGCTTGAGGTGGCTCGACCACGGCTCGGTCGAATTGGGAGTTGGCTCGATGATCTTCATTACGGGTCATACTTCGAATTTAATGAATAAACATTAGAACCATGGATCCACGGGTGTGGTTCATGGCTCACAAGGGTATATTAGGTAATGAAAAGGTTATGTTTGAAGGTTGGGATCAAAATATTAAGTTTTGAATTTATTCAGGAATTAAACGCCTCAAGAATTGTTAATTAAGGAATTAAATGAAAAGCCTAGATTTAAGCTTAATAAAATTATGAAAAATTAGATTTAAGCTTAAATAATTATTTGGGATAAGCCCATGTCATTAAAAGTAAGAAAAAGATAAAATCGAGAATTTTTACGTCTAGGAAAAAACGATCATTTTACACTAGGGAATTACGTAAAAGCTTGGCAGCGTCCCGAAGGATCATAATGCATGTTAAATGGTATTTTATGTTGTTTAAATGAAAATATGATGTTTTATGATTTATAGTACAATTGTGTAATTTTTACTATTAAAATGATATTTTTGGAAAGTCATGATATTTTACGATTTTCTTTACTATGAAAGATGTTATTTTTCAAATGTGGAAAGGAAAGGATATTTTTATGTTTTAAAAAAGAAAATGGAAAAATATTTTGAGGGATGTGAATTGACTGTGACAAATGATATATGATAAGTGGGGGATCCGTTTTAAGAAGGAACAATGAACTTATGATTTTGTGGGGATATCGTGAGAAGACTGATCAGTCGAGCAAAGGATAAAAGTTAGTCACTTTCAAGGATCAAACTTCACCCAAAATGAAAAAGAATTGAAATCTTAACGAATTTACGATATATGATTTATTTATGCTCAAAAGCTATTTTAAATTGTTTATTTATTTTCAAAAGATATTTTAAATAAAAGTATGATTTTTAAATGCATGTGAATGTTTATGTATTTTTTGCTACTCATGTTTAGAACGTGCTGAGTCAATAGACTGACTAGGTTTGTATGATGCAGGATTTGAGGATATATGGGAGGTGCTGACGATTGAGTTGATCTAGTGCTGCCTTACACTCCCGAAGGACTTTTATGTTTCCGCACTAGTTTGATAGATAAAATATTTAAAGGATTATTGTTAATGATTTTATTAGAGATTTTTATGCTTTAATTTTAAGTTAGTTGATCTTTTTAAAAGTCGACATATGATTTTTTGTTAATTGATGATTTAGGGATATTTTTATACTGGAGATTTTAAATGTTAAATTATTATTATTTACGAAAATTTTAATATATTTTATTAGTAATTTTCGAGTTTATAATTTAAAAAAAAAATGTCGAGGTCGTTTCAGTTAGGTTTAGGTTCAGGGTGTTTAGGTTAAATAATGATACACTAATGGACCACAAATAATGATTAAAGCGGTTTAAAAAAGGTTTTTGGCCCATTATGAAATAAAATAAACCCGACAAGCCCAATAACACTCCCGAAAATTATTTCGTTTTGGTACGTTTATGAAATTATTGAACGAACCCTAAAAAAAGTCTTCTGATTCGATAAAATTTGCGTACCAGTTTAAAATACGAACCACGAGTAAAAAATCCAATCAAGGTCTATTTTCGAAATTCCCCATTAAATACACCATTTATTTAGTTAAAAAATATTATATAATAAAAAAATTTTCCTGATTATCCCCGGTCTCCGTTCTTCGTTCGAGCGCGAAATACATCTTAAAACCCTAATGTATGAAACTTTAAAATAACCACGAACTAAACACATTCATGCAATAATCATGCGATAATGTATAAAAATCATTTAACACATTTTAAATAAAAACCCTATATTGTATGCAGTCGGGTTACGTAGTTCGAATTTCCTACACCATACAATTCTCCCCCTTTAAATTGAATTTTGTCCTCGAAATTTAAAACGTACAGAATTACTCTAGATGCGACTCCTCATCTCGGTCTCCGTCTCTCAAGTTGTCTCCTCCTCGGAATGATTTAGTCACTTAACTTTGACCATGTAGATCACCTTGTTCTAGAGCCTCCTCTCCTGCCTATCCAATATCTGAAGTGGCTCATAGTTTAGCACATGCGAAGGATTCGACATGTACTTCCGCAGCATGGAGACATGGAATACATTAAGAACTCCCGCCAGAATCCGTGGTAATGCAACTCTATAAGCGAGTGTCCCAACTCTCACCAGGATCTCAAACGGCTCTATGTATCTAGGACTCAGCTTGCCCTTCTCCCATCTCATCACACCCTTCATCGGTGCGACCTTCACGAACACACGATCCCCTACGGCAAACTCAAGATCTCTGCGAGGCTGATCTGCGCAACTCTTTTGCCTACTCTACGCGGTCTTCATTCTGTCTCAGATCTTGACCACTAACTCTACTGTCTGACTGACAATATACAGCCCCAACTCTACCCTCTCTCCTACCTCGTCCCAATACACTAGAGACCTACACTTCCTCCCGTATAATGCTTTATATGGAGCCATACCAATCGATGTCTAATAATTGTTGTTGTACGTGAACTCCACAAGAAGTAACTTCGGCTCTCAGCTACAGTGGAATTCGATCATGCAAGCTCTGAGTAGGTCCTCCAGAATCTGAATTACTCTATCTGACTGTCCGTCGGTCTGAGGATGGAAGGCAGTACTGAATATCAGCTTAGTACCAATTTCCTGATGTCGACTATTCCAGAATTCAGTTGTGAATCTCGGATCCCTATCAGACACGATGGACACTGGAATCCCATGCAGTCTAACTATCTCTCTAATGTACATCTCTGCGTACCGAGTCATGGTGAAAGTCTTGTTGATAGGTAGAAAGTGTGCTGATTTAGTGAGCCGATCGACTTTCACCCAAATGGCATTATATCCTCCTGTCATTCTCGTAAGCCCTGTCACAAAGTCCATGGTATTGTTCTCCCATTTCCACTCGAGAATAGTGAGTGCTCTCACCTTCCCTGCATGTCTATGATTCTAGGCTTTAACTTGCTGGCACGTCAAACACTCGGAGACGAAACGCAAAATATCTCTCTTCATGCCCGGCCACCAATAAAGGAACTTAAGATCCTTATACATCTTTGTACTCCCTGGATAGATGGAGTGCGGGGTGTTGTGGGCCTCACTCAAGATATCTGTTCTCAGAGAATCGCTGTTAGGAACCCATAGTCGGTCACGATATCTGACTATGTCGTCCACAACTGTATATAACCTCCGACCCTTAGCCTCATCCCTCTATCTCCATTTTTGTAACTGCTCATCAAAAGTCTGCCCTGCTCGGATCTTGTCCCTCAATGTCAACTGTATTGTCAGGGTAGAAATATTAGGGGCACTGCCGCTGGCATTAACCGCAAGCTCAAATTGCTGAATCTCTGCCTGGAACTGTCTCTATACTAACAACTGAGTGATCACTGCAGTCTTCCTACTCAAGGCATTTGTAACTGCATTAGCCTTACCCGTATGGTAGCTAATGTCACAGTAATAATCCTTTACTAGCTCTAGCCACCTCCGCTATCTCATGTTCAGTTCCTTTTGCGTGAAGAAGTACTTCACAATCTTGTGATCAGTAAAAATCCTGTATTTTATCCCATACACATAATTCCTTCAAATATTTAGGGCGAAAACCACTGCTGCTAGCTCGAGGTCATGAGTCGGATAAATCTTCTCATTAACCTTCTGTTGTCTGGACGCGTGGGCAATAAATCTATTATCTTGCTGCATCATAACCACGCCCAAACCGAGCTTCGAAGCATCTTTATAAACCACAAAATTTGCTTGCCCTGATGGCATAGCTAGAACTAGTGATGTCGTCAACGTCTGCTTCAACCAATCAAAACTCTCCTGGCACTCGGGTCCCCAAAAAAACTTCACGTTCTTCTTTGCCAAGGCTGTCAATGGCACCGCGATGGAAGAAAAATCATGTATGAACTTCCGATAATACCCTGTTAGACCCAAAAAACTGCAGATCTCTGTCACACTCTTAGGCACTGGCCAATCTCGGATTGCCTCAACCTTGCTGGGATCGACCTCCACTCCGTCTCTGGATACAATGTGGCCCAAGAATGCCACCCTATCTAGCCAGAACTTGCACTTATTGAATTTGGCATACAATCGTCTGTCTTGTAAAGTCTACAGTACGGTCCTCAAATGCTAACTGTGCTTCTCTCTGCTGTTTTAATAGATCAGGATGTCGTCTATAAAAACTATGATGAACTAATCCAAATATTGCTAAAACACGTGATTCATGAGATCCATGAAGATCGCTGGCACGTTCGTCAATCCGAAGGGCATCACCATAAACTCATAGTGCCCATAATCCTGAAAGCCGTCTTATGCACGTCAGACTCTCTCACCTTCAGCTGGTGGTATTCTGATCGGAGATCTATCTTCGAGAATAGATCCTCGATCCTGGGCAGTGGATACTTGTTCTTAATCGTGACACGATTCAGCTCCCTGTGGTCAATGCAAAGCCGCATGCCGCCATCTTCTTTTTAACAAACAGTACCGGTGTGCCCCATGGAGAAAAACTAGGGCGAATAAAAAACTAATCTAGCAAGTCCTATATCTGTTCCTTCAGTTTTTTCACCTCTGCAGATGCTAGACGGTAGGGTATCTTAGAAATCGGCACTGTACCAATTAGCTCGACAGAAAAGTCCACCTCTCTTTTTGTTGGAATGCCTTAAACATCGTCATGGAAAACAATGGGGAAATCTCTGACCACTTCGATCTCCTCTAGCCTCTAGCTGACTGGCTCGGTCACTATCACAATATTGGGAAAAAACGCCTGGCAGAGGAGAGCTTCCTCGCACAGATGCAAGAAATGATGTGCAGCATCTGCTGGTGTCTGGCTGCTTCAAATACAAATGTCTTACCGCTGGGCAGTTGGACAGATACTGACCTATGTCGAAACTCTATGACAGCTCCATTCGAAGAAAGCCAGACCATACCCAAAATGATGTCGAACTCCGACAACGGTAGCACAACCAAATCTACCTGCACCGCATTTTTCTGTAACCGAAGCTCCAATCTCTTCACTATCAGAGACGTAAACATCTGATCTCCGAACGGAATCGTTACTCTCAATCCCAAATTCATAGCCTCTGGTATGATTCCTAGTCGCTTGACAAAAGATTCGGATATAAACGAATGTGTAGCTCCGGAATCTTGCAATGCATACGTGGCTACACCTGAGATATATATCCTTCTTGCGACAAAACATACCATCAAATCTAATCGCGTTGAAAATTAAGGAATTTTCTACCGGCAATTAACCTAAAATCCTCGAAAACTACTGATTTAATTCTAGTACCCAATCAAAAATCTCGAATTTTTTTGCCTCCAAAATTTTGAAGTTTGCAATTTGGCCCTACAATTCTCGAAAATTACATTTTCGTCCCCAAAAGGATTTCAAAATTCACGAAATGGACCCCCAAAAATTTGAAAAATTCGAAAACAGTCCCAAGTTAGCTCATCAACCAACATAATAATTCATGCATTTGAGGCAGTAGTGGGGCCCTGATTCCTCGGGTAGTCTGCTGGTTTATGGCCCTCTTCTTTGCATATAAAGCATTTGTAAATCCCCTACATACACTTGTCATAGTGTATTTTGTTGCACTGTTTGCACGGCGGTCCTCCCTCCGGCTTAGATGCCCCTGGTGCCTGAGGTGGCCGCTGCTGTCCAAGTCTCTTGAACAAACCCTAGGGCTTCTGCTGCCCCTGCTGTCTCGGTGTCCCTGAACACTGCTTCTTCTGCGGCTGAGTACTCTGTTGGGTCTGATGCCTCTTTCGCTGCATCTCCATGTCGATATCCCTCAAAGCTTGCTCCGCCTGAAATGCACAAGTGGTGGCCTCATCATAGCTTTCCGGCCTCATCAGCAACACATCCCGGCGTAAAGTGGGTCGGAGGCCATACATGAAATTCCTCAGCTTCTGTGCAGCGTCTCTCACAACAAGGAGCACAAAGTAATAGTCTCTGTCGAACTTCCGGATAAATTCTGCTACAGAGGGAGTCTCCCTGTCGAAGACTCATAAACTCCCTCGTCAGGCGGCCTCTGACATCCGCTGGGAAATACTTGTTGAATAAGATGTAACGCCCCAAATTCGACGACTGTCCTCACTGTACCAAGACGAGCCTTTCCAGCGTGCTTATGTCCTCACTCACACGCACCTTGGGAAACTTCCCAGGAGGTCACCCATCCCAAAATTGCCCCAAGTCAAGCACGCTTAGCTTTGGAGTTCTTATGTGATGAGCTACCGAAAAGAAAATGCACCTACATGATATGAGTAGTACAAATCAAATCTTTTAAGCCCTCTTCAACTGTACAATCCATTACATTGAACAGTCTCGGAATCCCTCTCATTCCCGTGTGGGATCGGTTCATTCATGTTCCCTCCACCTAGCAGGAGCCGCTCATTGTCCGTGCAGCTGATGGCACCGACGATCACCCCCCGCCCTCTTCGGCCCCGGGCCTCACATGCTCACCAGCTTCCGCTTGGTTCGTCCCCGAACCACACCGTACTAAGAGAGGTCGGCTCTGATACCAACTGAAACGTCTGCTATTCGTTTTCTTAAAAAGTACTAGAATTTTTATTTTTTTTTTCAAACCTCACTTAGCATTTGGCCGAACCATAAAATATTTTTGACCTCATTTTTAAAATAATTCAACCCACTAACATTTTACTAAATCTAAAAATAACATTTGAAAAGTATAGCCCATACTATTACCTCTCAAAAAACACTCATAAATAAATAAAAGTCATAAAAATATTCTTAACATAACTTAAAATCATAAATAATAACTAGTGCGGAAAACTAGCGTCAGTCTTCTGGTTATGTGCACCTTCAGTCCAGTCAGATCAACCATCAAGACCTCCATAAACATCATTATCATAATCACCTGCATCAATCACACCTAGTGAGTCTAAAGACACAACACGTTATATTCTTGATAACAAGTAATACGTAATACAGTTCACATACAACAGTGAAAAATACTTGTACTTAAAATATCATTTTCATGAAGATGCATAAACTATAAACAAAACCATTTTCATGATACATAAACTATAAATAAAAACATTTTCATAATGATGCATCTTCTTTAAACATAAACATTTTCATAAACCTTTTCATAAACATTTTCATATCAACATAAACATATTCATATTCATATCCATATCCATATTCGTATCCATATTCATATTCATATTCATATTCATATCCGTGTATGTTGAATTCAGATCGTGATTATGACTCATATTCTTAATCTTAATGGGCGATGGATCCATCTAAAGAAAACCACAGTACTGGGCGGCGAGGACACCAGCAACACTCTCACCGGTCAACTGGGCCTTGGCCTACGTATTAACATATTCGTATTCGTATCACGTATTCGTATTCGTATCCGTATCTGAGGAAACACGATCGTCGGGCTCCCACTGGGACCATAACCCTCACGATATTTCCAACATATTCAGTAGTCACAATCCCTTGACGTCCTTTAACATGTTGTCATCACTTAATAAAAACATGCATATAACATCATTTTTATTTTGAAACCAATCATGCAACATATCTTTTAAATGTCAAAGATTAAACCATAAAAATCCATGAACATTTAAAATAAACGTTTTAACATATAAAAATCATAAATAGACATAAACATTTTAAAATAAACATTTTAACATATTAAAAATCCGTAAACATTTAAAATAAACGTGTTAACATCCTAACAATTCATAAACATTTAAAATTGGCATATTAATATTTAAAAATTCATAAACATCCATAATCATGAAAAATAATCATATTAGCATATAAAATAGCATTTAGGACACTGCCATGACGTTTACAAATTTTTAGGTGTAAAAAGACTGTTTTACCCCTGTACGTGATATTTTACGTTTTCGACTTTTTCTTGATTTTCTTGACACTAACATGTCCCAAATAATTATTTTAGCCTAAATTAAAATTCCCATAATTTTCTTTAGCTTAAAAACTA
Organism: Primulina huaijiensis; assembly: GCF_012295235.1. Lineage (NCBI taxonomy): Eukaryota > Viridiplantae > Streptophyta > Magnoliopsida > Lamiales > Gesneriaceae > Primulina > Primulina huaijiensis. Next base: position 13,750,802 of record NC_133317.1, on the reverse strand, counting down.
GGCTTTTTAGTTATTTCGTAAATTGACGTTTTGAAGGCGTTTTAATTCCGAAAAATCCCAAACTTTAATATAAAATTTCTAAATTCTAAATTTAATGTTTTTATATTATCTTAGCCCTTATGGATCCCGACTCGACCCCCGTGAGCCGTTTCCCAATTTATTTAGTGGTTAAAACCCTTAATTGACCCTTGAAGGTTCAACCCGAGCCATCTTCCGATTTTATCGAGCCACCCTCGAACCATAACAAACCAGACCCTTACCAACACACTTAGGTACCCTACTGAACCAATAGAACCCATGGAAAACACCCGAACATAAAAACCCAAGTCTCCCAAGTCCCACCATGTACTGGCCGAGAGCTTCATGTGCATGACCCTCACGTTTTTGGTGCCTAGAACTCTAACCCATGGCTTGGCTCTCTAACCAGCCTCTCCAGCACTTGTCTAGGACCCTTAGGACGCACTCTGACCCAGCCTTGAACCCCAGGCCAAGCCCCATAACCCCCACGCAAGCACTGAATCTGCGCGCCTCACATGCACTCTCGGGTAGGAGTCCATAGTGGGTAGGCCTCCTCCCAGCCCCCTTAGTTCGAGTCCTAGCATGGCTAGGACTCCTTCTCGACCCCTCACCGACCTTGGCTAAGCCCTGGACAGGAGCCACGACCCAACCAACCCCTTGGAACCCAAAACCGAACCTTTGATGACTTTGACAGCAAGTTGTGTGCAGCTTGTTGTCCAGGTTCATGTGTGGCGTTTAGGTACTTAACTAGGACTCTAACTACCGTTTAAAATCGTGCCTAGACATTACCTATTTCATGGCGGTCCCTAATCCATGCAAATACATGTTTTTGGTAAGAAAAACTCATGTTTTAGAACCCATACACATGGAGTTACGAAAATTTAACATGCTGCTATGTTTTTCAGAAAAATTTATGCATAAAACAAATAATATGATGTGTTAATGGTTTGAAGGAAGAGTAGGCGTGCCTTTGCGTATTTAACGCACGAAAACTTGTTGACGATTGCGAAGAACGGACGACAACCGTGGCTATAAACTCCCTTAGCTTTCATCGAAGGTTTCTTCTCAAAATTTATGTGTGTGCCGTGTGTTTTCTCAAGTGTTTGGAAGAGTTTTGATGGCAGAAAATACTGAAAGTGGCGTGAGAGAGTTGGCCGAATGGTGTGTGGGGTTTGGGGTGGGAATTACTTATTAAATACATAAAAATCAACTAATTAGGCCTTAAGCCTATCAAGCATCAATTAGGCCCAATAAAGCTAGATTAAGACTTAATTAAAACATTAAAATGATTTTGGTAAAAATATTTTCTAAATTAAATAGCCGGGTTGTCAAAAAAAAAGTTTGTATTTTTGTTGAAAAACCAACACCGATAAAAATTACTTCCCGACGTATAAAATCAACTCAAAACCCCTCATTTTCAAAAGTACTAAAAACCCACCATCATATTTTAAATAATTTAAAATAATTATTTAATAAAAACATTTTTCGTTATTCAGCCCCCTGTCTCCGTTCTTCGATCGCAACTTGATTAATCCTTAAAAAAATACAATTTTTATGCATAATGACAATAAAATCCTATTTAACATATAATCATGCATATCACATAATCAATTAAGCAATTAAAATAATTTAATTCACAATTTTTTTTTCCAGAATTCCTAGATTTGCATGCCGTTGAATTACGTCGTCTTAATTTTTGACCTTACAATTCCTCCCCCTCTTAAATAAAATTTCGTCCACGAAATTCACTTATACCTACTAACCTTAAGTTTAGGTTCTAATATCCCAAAATCCCTGCTTCCATTGCTCTACTCTGGTCAAACTGAAATTCTAAAATGTTCTTACGTCTCCTTGATCCCAATTAAATTTTCCTTCTAGATCCTTATTTACAAATAGCAACTTAAGAAAACCCAAAATGACTTAGTGTTATACTATTATAACCTCGAATTTCAATTTTTCTTACGATTTCCAATATTAAAAGATGGATGACCATACTTATCGTATTTTATTTTCCTTATTTTATACCCAAAATATTCATCAACTTATCCAATTTCAATCCTAAAATCCCAAACACATCCGCTAACGCTTAGATTTTCAAGCCTAATATTGATTCATCCTTAAAAACCATTGATTAACCTTCTTATAACATTATAATCCAAGATATCCCAAGGTTCCAAATATTCTTAAAAGTCTAAATCCTCAAAATTCTTACCCTTAAAACCATTACATTCTCACTTATTGCTAAACTAGTCCTCAAATTCTTTAATAATTGCGAAATAAATTCTTAATTTCCTCAAAAATTATCCTAATTGGTCCTTAAATTTCGAAAATTCCTTAATTAACCCATAAATTTTTGGCATTCTTAATTTCCTTCTACAGGTTTCCCATAACATAATTTCGATAATTTTAAACTTATTAACCCAAAATCAATTCTCATAATCAAATCTTAACTTTCATCAAACTTAAAATCCCAATTTATACATTTCTATATCCCAAAGTCGTTACAAATCCTCGAATCATTATTCCTTACGTCTAATTCCCAAAAATTAATTCAACTAGTAACCATGAATCATAAATATTTTCTTAGAAAATCTACGTGTCCCAAAGCATTCATAATATTCATGATTAATCTTATAGCCCAAAGAGTAAAACGTCAATACTAAAACCCAAAAAAATCAACATAGTCCAATTCCACCACGAAGCCAACATGCGTTGAAAAAAATAATTTTTCATTTCATATCATCATGCAGGTAACAACATAAAATCATATAAAGCATTTAAACTTACAAGTTTGAGGCTTGACGACTGATCTTCCCGGCTCTGATGGTGGCACAACCCTTTACAGGACCTTTGCTCTGATACCAACTGAAACGCCCTAGATTCGACGACTGTCCTTACTGTACCAAGACGAGTCTTTCCAGCGTGCTTATGTCCTCACTCACACGCACCCTGGGAAACTTCCCAGGAGGTCACCCATCCCAAAATTGCCCCAAGTTAAGCATGCTTAACTTTGGAGTTCTTATGTGATGAGCTACTGAAAAGAAAATGCACATTCATGATATGAGTACTACAAATCAAATCTTTTTAGCCCTCTTCAACTGTACAGTCCATTGCATTGAACAGTCTCGGAATCCCTCTCATTCCCGTGTGGGATTGGTTCATTCATGTTCCCTCCACCTAGCAGGAGCCGCTCATTGTCCGTGCAACTGATGGCACCGGCGATCACCCCCCGCCCTCTTCGGCCCCGTGCCTCACATAAGATCTCCCTCAAATGGCACCAATTGAGGGTAGTCATGACCTCCCACCATAGAGATGCGTCATCCCTCAGCATATAGCGGCGCACCTGACCCGGTCGCGATCCCTCATATCCAGATACTGAAAATGTAGCTCCAAGGATCGAATCCAACCCTCCGCCAATAAAGGATTTATGGTACCCCAGAACTCCTTCGGGTTGAGCAGTCTGAACTGCTCGTAGATGTCAGTCTGGGGTCGGGGAGCCTGTTGCGCCTGCTCCATAAGTCTGGCAATACACTCTATAACATGGGCAGCTGCATCTCCCTGGGGTAGTGGAGGAGGTGGGTGGCCTCTATCGCCTCCAGTAGTATCATCTTGGCGATCAGTGCTAGGGGCACGTCTGGGAGACATGATATTTGAATACAGTCCAAATTCTAAATGTAACCTATCATGCAATTTAATCTAGTTTTACAAAACATTTTATCCTTAAATAATAAAAACAGCTAAACATGTACCAAAAATCGCTGAAAGCATGAATCATATAAACATGAAGGTGCTAGCTGTTGGATCGTGTGCTGGCCACCAAAGGAGCTTTAAACACAATATTCTTCAAGAGCTGCAATAGCTGGTGTTCTAAGAATGTGTACACCGATGAATTAAATCGAGTTTGGTGTTCAAACAAAGCGGAAGGCACTCGAAATAATCCTTCGTTAAGGAAACTGATATATTTTATATCATGTGCAACTGAATAACTGAAGATAACATGGGATCAATTCTGTCATCTATCAGTTAAGTTAAGAATAGAACTGAACTGATTTCAGCTAAACTGATCAAATCAATTAAGAACAAAACAAGCAGTTAAACAGATAAATAACACAAGATATGTTTTTGGATGTTCGGAGGCTTCAACTGCTCCTACGTCACCCCTTCTACCTCCTCGGGTATGATACACTAGAAGACTTAGATTTATACAACTGATTGTATAAATCCTACACAGCTTAGGACTTACACTACTGTCTGACTGAACTCCTATTCTAGACTGAAGGCAACACCTTCCAACCAACACTTGTTTAACGTCTATGTGTCAAAGACTACATACACAGTTTTAATGTCTTTGTGCAAGACTGTAATTTGGGTGGTGGTGTGTGCGTGTGTTAGAAGTGAACAATGATAACAACCCGAAGGTGTTCTCACACACTGAGAGAAAATAGCTTCTGTACTAAACTGATATATCTTGAATTTTTCCCTCGCAACTGGGCGTAATGCTTCTTGAAAGCTGATGAATAGTAAGCGTGCTCTTCTTGTTTTTCCACACTCTATCTTTTTGCTGATGATCTTGGCCTGTATTTATAGCTGCAAGATGACCGTATGCCAAGACTCAGCGCATGTGACCGTTGCATCTTGAATGCGTTCCTTGGAGTTTGTGTCTCGCCTTTTTCCGACATCTTTTTCTAGAACAATTTGTCTTTAAGCTTTGCTGCTCGGTCCATTATTGTCCTGTGCTGGACAAAAGCTTATGTACCTTTGCGCACAGCTGGATTCCAATAATGTTGACTTCGTGTTCCGCAACTTGATTGCTCCTAACTGAATTTCTGAACTGGTCTGCAGTTGAAGAGGTGAGATCAGTTGGCTCGTCAGCTGAGCTGATTTCACTGGTTCAGTTGAACTGATCATCTGGGCTCTTCATCAGTTGAACAAATCATCAGCTGGCCGGGCTTCTGAAGGTTTTCTGCTGAACTAACTTTCAGCTGATTAGTTAGTTGAATTGATTTAATATACATCAGTTGGATTTTACTCAGTTCATAAGATTAGTTGGTGCGCTCAGTTGGCATATCCGATAGTCTTCAGTTTGGGCTGTCAACTGATTATTTCAGTTCCAGTTTTCTACGCACTTTAGGTAGATTATTTGAAACACAATAACAAGTTTTGTTAACATCAAAATCAAGTAAAGATTGCAAACATAAAATATTCCAACAGTAGCATTAAAACAATTAAAATCATACAAACTTAAAGACTTGAGGCTTGAATACTGAACTGCAGAAGCTTGCGGTCGTACAACCCTATACAGAAACCTGGATCGGATACCAACTGAAACGTCTACTAAATATATATTTTTTTGAAAGCTACATTTCGAAAATGAACATTTACAAGCATGAATGCAATAACTGCTAAAACTCACACATTTTAAAATAAGAGGAACTCCATACAGAAAAATTACTGCAGTTAAAAATATTTCCAAAACTCCTGTCGGACCATCAACATATAAAAAGACAAAGTATGAAAATATCCAAACACTACAAAAAAAAAAGCCAAACGACAACGGTTAAAACCCGTTGTCGTAGCCATTTTAAAAACGTTGTTAAAGCCCTGTTGTTAAAGGGAGCGCTCAAAGATAACGGTTTTTATCCGTTGTTGTAGACAAATTTTGCGACGGTTTTTGAAAAACGTTGTTAAAGCCCTGTTGTTAAAGGGTGCGCTCAAAGATAACGGTTTTTATCCGTTGTTGTAGACAAATTTTGCGACGGTTTTTCAAAAACCGTCGCCAATAAAATTAGAGACGGATTTGTGTCAAACCGTCGCTAATTAGCAACGGTTTATTAAACCGTCGCCAAAAATTCGCGATAGTTAGTTCATGAAGTCCGTCACTAATTTTAGCGACGGTTATTTTATAACTTTTCGTCGCTAATATTTTCAGTAAAATAAAAAAAAATCACTTTTAATAATTTAATGAATATTAAAAACTTAAAATTTGAATAGGCTAATAATATTCAAAATCTTAACTAAAACTTAAAAATTTATAAAAAAATAAAGGGAACAAATTTCCGTGATATCGTAACTAAAATCATTGGCCCTAAAAACCGTTGTCTTTGACCCCCAAAAGACAACTGTTTTATGCCAAAAGACAACGGTTTTCTTTTGCTTAAAAAACACACCTACGACAACGGTTTTCACTAAAACCGTTGTTAAAAAGCATACGACAATGGTTTTAGTAAAAACCGTTGTCGTAGGTACGTTGTTGATTTTAAATTTTCTTGTAGTGAAAACACTCTTATCTCATAAACATGATGTGCGCAAGAAATAAGGTCATCGGGTTAGCGTGCGCACATCCATCCCCGCTTACTTAGTTTTCGGCGCCTCCAATCTCCTCATCGATATGCTCACCAGCATCATTCACACCTAGTTAGTATAAAAACTTAACACACCTATACCGTTATTACGAGTACATATACATAACACGCAACAATGAAAATTACTGTAATCAACATACATTTCATGACCGAAAAAGTCTCATGCATAATCATAACCTGTCGAAGCATAAATATTTTCATAACATATCACATCATATCAGCATATACGCTTTTGTACTTTTTATTTTAATTTGAATTCCGTTCACTAGTTTTGATTTTCGTATCATCGTGTCAATCGATAAATCCATCTTCGTGTAACCATGGTACCCGACGACGGGGACATCAGCGACTGCAATACCTGTCCACTGAGCCTTGGCCATAAATGTCATCATGTTATCGTATTAGTCACAACCAATTCTCATCCTTCAAAACATGTCATCGTATTCATCCCTTAATAAAACCATGCATATACGTAAATTTTTCTTAAAATCAAGCATGCAACGTATTTTTTCATAATTACATAAAAATTAATAAACGTGAAAACATGAACATTTAAAACATGACAACTCGTGTTTAGAGCGCTGCCAGGACTGCTAACTCTACCCTAAGATGACCACGCTTAAATCATAATTCAACGATTCCTAAACAAGCTTCGTATGACCTAATCTAAACCTCACTAAGCTCGGCAATAAAGACGTGTTAATACCCTAACGAAACAAGAGCGCTTAAACCAAAGCCCTTAAAACCCTAGACTAGCCCCTAGGCGTTAACCCTATGGTGCTGCGGTGCTTGGTTAGCACCTAGGTTCCCGGCATCAACGCTGCAGCACTGCCAGTTTGAAGTCAAGGTGTTGCGGTGTCTAAAGGGCAGCGCCGCGGCGCTAACCCTGCGACAGAAAAATTTCCAAACACATCCAAGCTAACTTCTACCCTACTCTTAACCAACTCGAACCAGCCTCGAACCACCACACCTAGCGCACCACTGGACCACTCCTGGACCAATCTAGCCAAGAACCCTAGCCCCATGCATGCTGTAAGACACACACACCCGAGAGTAACCAAAAGAACCCCACCCACAACCAAACTTGGAACAACTCGCTCGATCGGATTCGTGATCAAGTCCAACAACGTTCGAGCCATCTTAGGCCATGATTCAGACCCACCAGGGTCTTGTCCAGGGCAAGGAACGGCCCTTGCACCATCGTCTTGCTAAAATCCTCCGATCTGGCCACTCTCGACTCACACAACCACGAAAAAACTCTATGGCCTTTGCTAATGCTCGTTCTCCAACCGACTCCGGCCCCATGACACCATATCCCACGGCAAGAAAAACCCTTAAACCAGTAGCAATGGTAACCCTTTGCACCAAAATCAAGAAAATGTGAGTCATGAACAAAAGTATGCAATTCTTTCACGTCGAACTGTGCCAAAAACTTTGAAACATGCTAGATCAAAGGTAACCTCATGCAAATGCATATAGCAAACATAGCTTGAATGATGAGGAAAAGAATAATACAAGACGTGCCTTTGCGTTAATTTGAATTCCGTTCATTAGTTGTGACTTTTATATCATTGTGTCTCTCGATGGATCCATCAACTTGTAACCATGGTATCCGGCGGTTGGGACATCAGCGACAACATTACCCGTCCAGTGAGTCTTGGCCTTACATGTCATCTTGTCATCATGTTATTGTATTAGTCATACCCAACTCCCATCCTTCAAAACATGCCATCATATTCATCACTTAATAAAACCATGCTTATACGTAAATTTTTTCTTAAAATAAAGCATGCAACGTATTTTTTCATAATTACCTAAAAATCATATACGTGATAACATGAACATTTAAAATAGGACAAATCATGTTTAGGGCGCTGTCAGAACTGCTAACTCTACCCGAAGATGACCACGCATAAATCATAATTCACCGGTTCCTAATCAAGCTTCGTATGACCTAATCTAACCTTCATAGCACTCGGAAATAACGACGTGTTAATACCCAAACGAAACAAGAGCGCCTAAACCAAAGTCCCTCAAACCCTGGACTAGCACCTAGGCGTTCACACTGTGGTGCTGCGACGCTTGGCTAGCACCTAGGCGCCCTGTATCAGTGCTGCAGCACTACCATTTCGAAGTCAAGGTGCTGCGGCGCCGCGACACTAATCCTGTGACAGAAAAACGTCCAAACACATCCAAGATAACTTCTACCCTACTCTTATCCAACTCGAATCAGCCTCGATCCACTACACCTAGCTCACCACTGGACCCCTCCTGGACCAATCTAGCTAAGAACCCTAGCCCCATGCACGCTGTAAGAGACACACACCTGGGAATCAACAAAAAAACCCCACCTGCGACCAAACTTGGAACAACTCGCTCGATTGGATTCGTGGTCAAGTCCAGCAACGTTCGAGCCTTATAAGGCCATGATTCAGACCTACCAGGGTCTTGTTCAAGGCTAGGAACAGCCCTTGCACCGTCGGCTAGCTAAAATCCTCCGATCTAGCCACTCTCAACTCACGCAAACCAAGAACAACCCTTAAACCAGCATCCATGGTAGCTCCTTGCACCAATTGTTAGAGTAGGTGCCCGTCGAGCCAAGTGTTGGCCGAGGGTTCACATTGAAACTCTGTGTATAAACAATCTTTTTTTTAATAATATTTGAAATTATTGTTTTGGCACATCTTTATCTGTATACCCATGCTTGTTGCATATATAAAGTCCTTGAATATACAAATAGAAGAAAGAATATGAGATGATCATATGATGAGAATCATGAAACTCATATTTGGAATACTATATATTCTAAACAGTTCCTAGTCGATTCAGCCACCTTTAAAAAGGATAAAAGCCGCTCGATCGAGTTTGAGAGTAGTATCTGCGATGTGAGTACCATGTTTCATTGGTAGGAGACATTTGTTAGAGTAGATGCCCTGTAAGCCAACTGTTGGCTAGGGATTTTATTGACTCGGTTGTAATAAACAATCTTTATTTTAATATAATTTAATTTTTAATGGTTTCGTTATACTTTATCTGTATACCCATGCAAGCAGCATAGATAAAGTCCTTGATTATGCTTTAATACAAATGAATCGTAATTCGATGCTGAAACTCATTTGTAAACACTGCATATTCTAAATTCGTTCCTAGTCGATTCAGCCGTCTAAAACAGGGTTAAAGGTCGCTTGAGCTTGAGACTTGCATCTGTGATGTTGTGTACTGCGTTTCTTGGTAAGGGCATAGAGATGTCCAAACATTCAAATGGGTAGTCATATGATGATTATACCGAACAACCCTCCCTCGGACTTTCCAAGTGGTTATCATTCATCGAGAGGATAAGTCCGTGGTTATGATTGTACACCATTAGTCCTTACGACCTCGGACAACACTGAGGCTCTATATGCTAGGGCTTTGCTTTGACTCGTTTACCGGCACCAGGAGAGGCATCAGGTGGCGAGGTTGGGTACTGTTGCGACACATATAGGCGCCAGTGCATTGTAGTCGAGGATTCACCGCTCACCTACGGGTGTGGATATCCTATGTGATCTAATGTAATAATAGTGCATGGAATCTCTGGCCAGAGTATGAGATGTACGTTGGAGAAGGAGTTCTCCAATAGTACACGCGATGCAACTATTAGATGTGTCACATAGTTATCGAATTCATATGCAACCCTCGATGAACGAATGGTTGCATATTTGATCGGGATATATGAGATGAAGGGACCGTACTGTACATTAGTCATAATCAACTGGTTCTTGCAGGCACTATCAGTGATACCTAAGGGATCATGGGGCGATGCTACTAGACGCTCTTACCATGATCCGATGGGTGCAATCAGAAATGAATTCTGACATTCTTGATCAAGGTGTTGATGAAAAGCATGGGGCTAACTAGGGTAAGCCCGAATAAGGAATTATGTCCTGAATCACAAAGAGTTGTGAACCCACGGCTAGCTGTATCCCTGAACCATTGAGGGTCACACAAGTACTGGATCGTTTGTTCCCGTTGAGAGAATAAATTCAAGAATTTGAATTTATATTATATAGTAAATTCAAGGAGTTGAATTTATGATAATTAAATTTTGAGAGAATAAATTCAAAGAGTTGAATTTATAAAATTTGAGAATTTAATTTATTAAACCAAATGTTGGGTTTATTAAATATTAAATTTTAGAGGTGATAAAATTCAAAGAGTTGAATTTATAACAATAAATTCAAATGTTGAATTTATAATGGATTTAATTTATTAAACTCAAGAGTTGAATTTATTAAATATTAAATTAAATACGATGGGAGGTATGTTTAATGGGCTTGTAGGAGTACAAGTCCTACATATTAAATGATTAAAGTTCTTAATGGACTTTAATATAATTAATTAAACTAGTTTGTCTAGTCTATTTAATTAACAAAACTCATTGGATTTAATTAACGAACCTAAATCCATAATTATGGAATTTAGGTTAAAGCTCTTGTTTTTAATATATAAATTAAAAAAAGGGTAGCCTCCACAAAAAGAGAGATGAGACTTTCGAGAATCTCAAAAATTAAAAAATCCTCCAATTTTTTGCCCTTTTCAAGAAAAAAAAATTTGAGTCCTCTCTAATTTTTGATCTCAACGTAAAAACTTCTTTCATATATTCTAGTGCAATTTGAAAGAAGAACAAATCTTCTGGTCGTGGACTTGATAGAAGGAGACTCGAAGAAAGTTCGTAGAGAATTTATCAAGAGCTATCTCCTCTAACCCCGGAATAGTTGGAGCCAAGTGATTTAATTCACAAAGGTATAATTTTTAACGCCCTATGAATGTTTGATTAAGAAAACCATACGAACGCCCAATAAAATAAATTATGATTGTCAAAATAAAATAAAAATTTTAAAACTTCCGCTGCGTTTGGGCACGAGAAAAACCGAGATCCAACAGTGGTATCAGAGCCAAGGTTTTTTCTAAATCGAATGATTTGATATTGAATAATTTGTTTCTAACCACACAAGAAAATTTTTCATAAAATTGTAACACCATAAAAAATAATTTTTTCCAAAAAAAAAAAAATTGAATCTGCCCGGAACTGTTCCTGGCAGTCCGTGCGCGCAGGGCCGCGCACGGTAGCGCGCACGTCGGACGCCAGCGCGCAGCGCGTGCAAGCGGCGTCTGGCATGCCAGCGCGGAGCGCGTGCGCGGCGTCTGACGCCAGCGCACATCGCGTATCGGGCAGCCGGCGGGCGGCGCGGGCAACTGCCCGGGAATGTCTCGGGAACCGTGCTGGATATTGGGCCTGAATTGTTTGGGCCTAGGGTGCAATTTTCTGATTTTTAAAATTTTTGGGCAAAAATTGTTATTTTTGAAAATTGGTTCAATTTTTCTTTTGTAAAATTAATTTTTTGAAAATTAATAATTTTCTTGTAAAATAAATAATTAGAATATGATTTTAATTATTTATGGTAAAAATGAGTTTTTACAAGAAATCAATTATTATTGATTTAATTGGAAATTAAATAAAGGTGTTTATTTAATTTATTAAATTCTTTAATAATTGTGGTGGTTAGTGATAAAATTATTATATATATGATTTATCAGTTAATTAAATTTGTTTAATTAATTGATGTTAATATTTGATATTAAATGCATGACCAATGTGTTAGGTGTTTGTTAGGATATTTTACTGTTTTATTCATTTTGTTAATATTTGATATTATTAAAGTGGGCCTGGTTTATGGCCCGTTCCCACCCCCATGAGATGTATCCCTTATGTGCCATGGCTATTTAAATGTAATTATTTGAAATAGTGGGAGATCAAGACTAGAAGATGGTGGACTTTATGGACAAGAAGAATACATGTAAAATATTGGAAACTCTTGTAATAGTTGCATTTGTATCCCTGCATTCACCTAGGTTTTGGACCTGGATCCATATCTGGCTCACATGGATCTAATAGTGTTGGCGATCGATCATCCTTATTGTAACGCCCCAGATTCGACGATTGTCTTCACTGTACAAAGACGGGTCTTTCCATCGTGCTAATGTCCTCACTCGTACGCATCCTAGAAAACTACCCAAGAGGTCACCCATCTCAGAATTGCCCCAAGTCAAGCACGCTTAACTTTGGAGGTCTTATGTGATGAGCTACCGAAAAGAAGATGCACCTTCATGATATGACTAGTACAAATCAAATCTTTTAAGCCCTCTTCAATTGTACAGTCCATTACATTGAACAGTCTCGGAATCCCTCTCATTCCCGTGTGGGATCGGTTCATTCATGTTCCCTCTACCTAGAAGCCTGCCAGGAGCCGCTCATTGTCCGTGCAACTGATGCCACCGGCGATTGCCCCCCGCCCTCTTCGGCCTCGGGCCTCACATGCCCACCAGCTTCCGCTTGGTTCGTCCCCGAACCACACCGTACTAAGAGAGATCGACTCTGATACCAACTGTAACGCCACAGATTCGACGACTGTCCTCACTGTACCAAGACGAGTCTTTCCAGCGTGCTTATGTCCTCACTCACACGCAACCTAGGAAACTTCCCAGAAGGTCACCCATCCCAGAATTTCCCCAAATCAAGCACGCTTAACTTTGGAGTTCTTATGTGATGAGCTACCGAAAAGAAGATGCACCTTCATGATATGAGTAGTACAAATCAAATCTTTTAAGCCCTCTTCAATTGTACAGTCCATTACATTGAACAGTCTCGGAATCCCTCTCATTCCCGTGTGGGATCGGTTCATTCATGTTCCCTCTACCTAGAAGCCTGCCAGGAGCCGCTCATTGTCCGTGCAACTGATGCCACCGGCGATTGCCCCCCGCCCTCTTCGGCCCCGGGCCTCACATGCCCACCAGCTTCCGCTTGGTTCGTCCCCGAACCACACCGTACTAAGAGAGATCGACTCTGATACCAACTGTAACGCCACAGATTCGACGACTGTCCTCACTGTACCAAGACGAGTCTTTCCAGCGTGCTTATGTCCTCACTCACACGCAACCTAGGAAACTTCCCAGAAGGTCACCCATCCCAGAATTTCCCCAAATCAAGCACGCTTAACTTTGGAGTTCTTATGTGATGAGCTACCGAAAAGAAGATGCACCTTCATGATATGAGTAGTACAAATCAAATCTTTTAAGCCCTCTTCAATTGTACAGTCCATTACATTGAACAGTCTCGGAATCCCTCTCATTCCCGTGTGGGATCGGTTCATTCATGTTCCCTCTACCTAGAAGCCTGCCAGGAGCCGCTCATTGTCCGTGCAACTGATGCCACCGGCGATTTCCCCCGCCCTCTTCGGCCCCGGGCCTCACATGCCCACCAGCTTCCGCTTGGTTCGTCCCCGAACCACACCGTACTAAGAAAGATCGGCTCTGATACCAACTGTAACGCCACAGATTCGACGACTGTCCTCACTGTACCAAGACGAGTCTTTCCAGCGTGCTTATGTCCTCACTCACACGCAACCTAGGAAACTTCCCAGAAGGTCACCCATCCCAGAATTTTCTCAAATCAAGCACGCTTAACTTTGGAGTTCTTATGTGATGAGCTACCGAAAAGAAGATGCACCTTCATGATATGAGTAGTACAAATCAAATCTTTTAAGCCCTCTTCAATTGTACAATCCATTACATTGAACAGTCTCGGAATCCCTCTCATTCCCATATGGGATCGGTTCATTCATGTTCCCTCCACCTAGAAGCCTGCTAGGAGCCGCTCATTGTCCGTGCAACTGATGGCACCGGTGATCACCCCCCGCCCTCTTCGGCCCCGGGCCTCACACTTATTTATTGTTGAATGCCATATTATGATATATATGCGATATATAGTAGTATGCATGTTTGTATATTATTAGATAATATAGTTGCATGAATCCGGCAAACATACAAACTCGTGGCACGCGATTTTAAAAGTAAAATGATGAGACAATTTTAAAATTAAAATCCCTTATTTTGAATATGATTCAAAATTTATATCAAACCGTAAAAGTAAAAATTAAAAGAGTTTAATTTTTCCATTGCCTTCCATCAACCGTGGTTGCATGTTGATCGCTACCCACGGACAGTGTTTGGCTCATATTATTGGGGAGGCCTAGACGTCGGAAAGCTGTGACTTCCACCGGACATATGATGTGAATTGAGTGGAACTCCCATGACTTCGGCTCATATTATTGGGGGAACTCATGGCGACCGTCTACTACAATTCAATATTGATGGGTCGGTTTGACACGCGAAAATAAACGACGTCATATTATTGGGTACTTATTAAACGTGGGCAAAACACGTGGAGGTTGCATATGGATGCAATTGGATTCTACCTTTTAGAAATTATAATTGGCTGATATTATTCAAGATTATAATTGGCTAATTGGACTCTACGTGCCCACTAAGGAAATACGATTTCCCATTTTCATCAGAGGGTAGTGGAAATGTCAAAATAGTAGGAGGGAATTTATAAATAAAAATCCATATTTTATATCTTAAAATTATTTTAAAATAATCAGCAACAATTATTCTGTTTCCATATCAGTATATTTTCGATTTCGTCACGTAATACATTTTTGTTATTAACAAGCTAACCGAACCAAACTTTCAAGACTGGTTGAGTAATTGTTCTGAATTCGGAGAAAATGCATACACACTAATGTCAGTGTGACTCTATATGCTAGCATTGCACTTTGACTCTATATGCTTAAGGTTGTACACCATTAGTTTAGGGTTGTACACTATTAGTCCTTATTGTCCGGGACAACATTGTGACTCTATATGCTAACATTGCACTTTGACTTGTTTACCGACTCATATGGCTTCATCGGGTGACAAGGTTGGGTGTTTTGTCAAAACATATAGGAGTTTATACATTGTAGTCGGGGATTCACCACTTACCTTCGGGTATAGATATCATATGTGATCTCATGTGTATGTAGTTTGAAATCTCATATAAGAGTGCTGGTGGTAATTAAGAAAGGTGTTTCTTAGATTACACCATCGATGAACTACGACTTGACACATAGTATCGATTCTTCGACAACTCTCAATATACCCAATGTTTGTCGAATCGGTCGGGATATACGAGATGAAGGGACCGTACTGTACGCTAACTATAATGGAATGGTTCTTGCAGGCACTATCATTTGATACTTAGGAAATCATGTAAGCGATGGTGCTAGGCGTTTAACATGATTTGTTAGGTACTATCAGACTTGAGTTTTGACGTTCTTATTATAAAAAAGTTGATAAATAAGAATGCAGCAACTGGGGTATGCTCATATAAGGACTTGTTTAGTCCCGAATCACATTGAGATATGAACCCACTGCTAGTTGTATCAATGGACCATTGAGGGTCACACAAGTGTTAACTTTCTATATCTCGTTGAGAAGTAAAGTAGTTCAATGCGTTGAACTGCTTTTAAAAGAGTTTCTAAGCACAAAAAAAAAATTAAAAGTATGACTTCTATGGGAGGATTATGGGGAATGTAACTTTTAATTTGTGGAAGTGTTCCTAAATTAAAAGTTTGCCCAAATAAATAATGTATTTGGAAAATGTTATTTTCATAAACATTATTATGGACTTAATTAAATTAATTCAAGAGTTGAATTAATTAAACACTAGTGGTCCTAGTAGAGTCTAAATAATTAAATTAATTCAAGTGTTGAATTAATTAAATAACATTGGGTCTTGTAGAGCCCAAATGAAAATAATTATTTAACTAGTGGGCTTGAATAAATTCAAGTAAGATTAAATTGATCTCAAAGGTGTTAGAGATATTAAAATAATAGTTCATGGGCTTTGTAAAAGTTACAAACCTAAACACATGCATGGGCAGGTGAAGAGTTGGGAGACAACATTTTCAATAAACAAGGCATGTCTCTCACATGCACTTAAACTTTTTACACAACCAAGATAATTTTCTACACCCTTCTCTCCACGTACCATGGCCGAAACTTCTCCTCTCTTTCTCTAAAATTTTTTCTTCTTCAATTGTTGATGAAAGAATACTCTTCTCAAAGAAAAATCCTCTAATTTTTCTAGTGCAAAATTAGAGAGGATCTTCTTTGTTAGTGGTGGACCTAATTTGAAGGAATTTGAGCAAGGAGTGCTCTTGGATAGCTTGTAGATTGTCTACCTTCAAGAGCTAAGTTGTTTACAACTTAGTTGGAGCCAATAAAATCAATCTTTGTGATTGATAGGTACATTTCTTAACATACTATGTTTGTGTTTATTTTTTGTATTTGCTACACACTAGTGACGGGTGCTCGATTTTTCTTGATATAGAAAATATGGTCTTTTGAAACTTCTGTTGTGCATCCGGGCACCCGTAACCGATCCCCTTTCACCAATATCAAGAAAATGTGAGTCATGATCAAAAGTATGCAATTCTTTCACGTCAAACTATGTCAAAAACGTTGATACATGCTAGATCAAAGGTATCCTCATGCAAATGCATATACATCAACATACATAGCGAGAATGATGAGAAAAAGAATTATACAAGGCGTGCCTTTGCTTTAATTTGAATTCCATTCATTAGTTGTGACTTTTGTTTCATCGTATTAGTCGATGGATCCATCTATGTCTAATCGTGGTATCTGGCGGTGGGAACATCAGCGACATCATTACCCCTCCAATGAGCCTTGGCCTTACATGTCATTGTGTTAACTTATTAGTCACAACCAACTCACATCCTTCAAAACATGCCATCATATTCATCACTTAATGAAACCATGCATATACGTAAATTTTTCTTAAAATAAAGCATGCAACGTATTTTTTCATAATTACATAAAAATCATATACGTGATAACATGAACATTTAAAACATGAAAAATCTTGTTTAGGGCGCTTCCAGGACTGCTAACTCTACCCGAAGATGATCACGCTTAAATCATAATTCAACGGTTCCTAATCAAGCTTCATATGACCTAATCTAACCTTCATTAAGCTCGGCTATAACGACGTGTTAATACCCAAACGAAACAAGTGCACTTAAACCAAATCCCCTCAAACCATGGACTAGCACCTAGGCGCTAACACTGTGGCGCTACGGTGCTTCGTTAGCGCCTAGGCGCCCGTTATCAGTGCTGCAGCTCTACCAGTTTAAAGTCGAGGTGCTGCGGCGCCGCGGCGCTAACCCTGTGACAGAAAAACGTCCAAACACATCCAAGCTAACTTTTACCCTACTCTTAACCAACTGGAACCTGCCTCGGACCACCACAACTAGCTCACCACTGGACCCCTCGTGGACCAATCTAGCCAAGAACCCTAGACCCATGCACGCTGTAAGACACACAAACCCGAGAGTCACCAAAAGAACCCCACCCGCGACCAAACTTGGAGCAACTCGTTGGATCGTATTGGTGGTCATGTCCAGCAGCATTTTAGCCATCTTAAGCCATGATTCAGACCCACCAGGGTCTGGTCCATGGTTAGGAACAACCCTTGCACCGCCGGATCTCGCAAATCCTCTGATCTAGCCACTCCTGACTCATGCAACCAAGAAAAACTCTACCGCCTTCACTAGTGCTCGACCTCCAACCGACTCCAGCCCCATGACACCATATCCCATGCCAAGAACAACCCTTAAACCAGCAACAATGGTTGCCCCTTGCACCAATATCAAGAGAACGTGAGTCATGATCAAAAGTATGCAATTCTTTAATGTCAAACCATGCCAAAAATGTTGATACATGCTAGATCAAAGGTTTCCTCATGCAAATGCATATACATCCGCAAACATAGCGTGAATGATGAGAAAGAGTATGATACAAGGTTTGCCGTTGCATTTAACCGCTCGAAAACGTTGATAACTTCGCGTAGGATGAGCACCGGAGAGACGAGAAAGATTTCTCTCCAAAACCTTGAGGGAGAACGATATGGCTGCTGAATATTTTTGAATGGAAGGCTACAGAAAGGGGAGGTGCGGCCAAGTGCTTCGAGGGTAGGGTTAAGGTAAGGTTAAGGGGTGTTTGGGTTAAATAATGATACACTAATGGGCCACAAATAATGATTAAAGGGGTTTAAAAAAGGTTTTTGGCCCATTATGTAATAAAGTAAACCCGACAAGCCAAATAACACTCCCAAAAAAATATTTTGTTTTGGTATGTTTTTGAAAATATTGACCGAACCTTAAAAAAATCTTCTGAATCGATAAAATCTACGTACCGGTTTAAAATACGGTCCGGCGGGTAAAATACCCAACCAAGGCTCATTTTCGAAATTTCCCCTTAAATGCACCTATATCAAATGATTAAAAATAATTATTTAATAAAAACAATTTTCCTGTTTAGCCCCGGTCACTGTTCCTCGTTCGAGCGCGAAATACATCTTAATACCTCATGCATGAAATTTTAAAGTAACCACGTACTAAACACTTATCCAAGCAATAATCATGCGATAATGCATAAAAATCATTAAACACATATTTTAAATGAAAGAATTGCATACTTTTGATCATGACTCACGTTTTCTTGATATTGGTGCAAGGGGCTACCATGGCTACTAGTTTAAGGGATGTTCTTGGTGTGGGATATGGTGTCATGGTGACGGAGTCGACTGGAGGTCAAGCACTAGCGAAGACCGTAGGGTTTTTCTTGGTTGCGTGAGTCGGGAGTGGCTACATCGGAGGATTTGAGCGAGCCGGCGGTGCAAGGGTCGTAACTAGCCTTGGACAAAACCCTGGCAGGTCTGAATCATGGCCTAAGATGGCTCGAACGCTGCTGGACTTGACCACTGATCAAGCAAAACTTGCACTGTAAAACTCTTGGTCAAAATTAATAATATTTAAGCTCGAAATAATCTGTAATATCCAAGCTTGGTGAACGGTATGGTTTAGGATTTCATATGTTTATTGACAACTTGGTCAAGTTTAAGTATAGCGTTGATGTTAAGAATTTCGATCTGTGATTCATAGTATTGTTGATAGATGATGTGTAGTTATATTGTAGCGGCGTTACGATTAAATTAATGATAATTTGTATGTTGAGCCAAATGGTATGAAGCCAATTGGAGTGGTTAGATAAGACATAAAGGTGTAACTTTCATGTTTGGAGTTTTGTTCAAATCATTGTGGAAGACAAGCCAAAAGCGCCCCAAAGTTGTCGTGGGTGTGTCGTCGTTCCTCCAGTGACACATGTTGGAAGATTGAGCTTAACTCTTTACTCAGACCTTCAAATGACATGAGACCATTTTGAGATGCAAGCTAAGACATAGAGCTACAACTTTCATGTTTACCACTTTTCAAATTATGACGGGAAGAGGCATTTCGGAGGCGATCTTTGAGGCGGCTCTGCGCAGTGCGGCTCTCGAGCGGTAAGAAATGACCGCCCGAGCGCCACCGGTTCTGAAAATTTGGTCTTGGGCAGTATGGTCCGCGCTAGAGCGGTAGTTTATGACCGCTCGAGCGCCCAGCACAGTACAAAAAAACGTGTTTTGTGTATTTGAAGGCTTATAATTGGTTCAGACACAAATTTTCCCTCATTCTTCTCCATTCTTCTCGTTTCTTCAGTTCAAGGGAAAGCTAGGGTTCTCATTTCATTCTTTTGTCCCTTTGATTCAAGCTTCTAGTTGGGTTATTGAAGTGAGAACAAGATCATTTTGGATTTAAGGAGCTCAGGTAATCTTGTGGTTTTAGTTATTTTGGATTGTGGTGTTGGGGGAAATTATGGAATTTATGATTGTGTTGGTTTTATGGGTTTTATGGTATGGTTATTTGATTATTAAGTTGTTGATGGTTCAATACATGGTTTATTGTTGTAGGATTTATACAAAGAGATTAGAATCAAGCTTTCCATTGGTAGTAAGTGGAATTCATTCCTTGTGCTCACATGAAGTATATGTATTGTATTTCAATGGTTTTAACGTGCTATTCCCTTCAACTTGATTCATGTTATGTATGGATACACTTTGTTGTATATTAGAGGCTTTTATATGTCTCAATTATATAAAAGGGAATGTCAAAGAAAAGGGTACTCAAAGTGTTTGTTTTAATGTCCAAAAGAGAGTTCAAATGATTTATTGGATTGATAAATAGATAGTCAGAGATTGCATGCAATTAGTTGATCAATGACTATAGGCTTATATCCCGATAGAGTAATCGATTTATATCGATGGGATATAGGTACAGAGACAGAGCTACTATTTAGATATCAATCCACCAGAGAAAAGAGAAATACCATCGTTATAGTCATGTTATACTATGTTATTCTATGTTTCAAGAGTTAGATGGTATTTAATGATTTCAAAATCATGTTTTAAAAAGTATAATATTTGTAGATTGTTATGTAAGAGTTCCACTTGCTGAGTTTTATACTTATTCAAGTTATTTCATGTGATGGAGATAAGAGTGACAAGCCGGAAAGTTGATTGGAGCCGAGGTCATATGTACAAAAAGATGGAAGGAAGAAAGATATTTTGTTAGCATTTTGACATGATCAATACAAAATGATATTTTGTATTTTGATACAACACTTTATTGATCATGTATATACTTTTGGTTATATATATTGAAAATGTATTTATGTCAAGAGAATTTTTAAATCCTTCTTTTCTTAAAGTAAATTTTAAATTCCGCTGTTATTTCATGAAATCGGTCAAGGGTGTTACATTAAGTGGTATCGGAGCAACGTTCTTCGGACCAATGCATATGACCTCGTCTACTTTCAACAGTCCGGGTATGTCTTTTCCTTCATCTATTTATTGTTATTGGTTGATATGTATTATGTGAGCACATTATAGGATTTAATGCCTCCCAAGAGAAAGGTTTCAGAGGGTGAGGATAGTTCCTCATCGAGAGTTGTCGACGAGTTCGGAAAATTACTGAAAGAGCAAGCCAAGGTTCACAGTGAACAAATTCAACAGTTGCTCCGTTTGCAAGGTTCAGGTCATGGTAGAGGCCAAGGGAGAGGCCAAGTGGTTCAAACAGTTGGGACTGATGGGATCTTTACTGCTTTTAAGAGGATGGATCCGCCTGAGCTTGTAGGCAGCACTGATCCATTGGTGGCTGTAGAGTGGATTAAAGCACTTGAGGCGATATTTGATCATCTCAAGTATGAAGGCAAGGATAGAGTTGGTTGTGCAGTATTCATGCTAGTCAAAGCTGCACGTATTTGGTGGAATGCCACCAAGGTAGGTGTTGATGTTCCGTCATTAAAGTGGCTAGATTTCA
This sequence comes from Primulina huaijiensis, assembly GCF_012295235.1. Taxonomy (NCBI): domain Eukaryota; kingdom Viridiplantae; phylum Streptophyta; class Magnoliopsida; order Lamiales; family Gesneriaceae; genus Primulina; species Primulina huaijiensis. The sequence goes on along the minus strand of NC_133317.1, from coordinate 13,729,282 downwards.
CGGATCTCTTTTACGACAAGTATTTCCCGGATGCACTTCGAGCCCGGAAGGTGACTGAGTTTTTAGAGCTTCGCCAGGGATATATGAATGTTGGCGAGTACATCTTGAAGTTTGAGGAGGGTTGTCTATTTGCCCCATATATTGCCTCAAATGACAAAGACAAGGGTGCTCATTTTATTAGAGGACTTCGAGCAGAGATCAGGAGGGACATCAATATGTCTAAGGTGGTGACATTTAAAGAGATTGTGGCTAAAGCATTGTTAGCCGAGCAAGATGAGAAGGATATTGCTAGAGAGAGACAGGAGAGGCAGCAGGCTATTGCTCAAAGAGGTCAGGGTTCGAGCCAAAGAAGAAAAGGCAGTTACAAGGGGAAAGGCAAGATAGAGCCGAGTTCTAAAGTACCGGCAGTCCCATTTGATCCAGAGAAGCCGTTGTGTCCTAAGTGCAGTAAGCCTCATAGGGGTGAGTGTAGGTTTGGTACTCACACGTGCTACCGGTGTGGTACTGCAGGCCATATCGTCAAGGACTGTCCGAGAGGATCGAGTAAAGAGAAGGTGCAGGGTCGCATCTTCACCATGACGAAGGAAGGTATAAACCCTGATTCTTCTGTGATCTCTAGCAATATCTTAATTTCAGGCAGAGTAGCTACGACATTGATTGATACAGGTGCTACTCATTCTTTTATGTCTGAATTATTTTTGAGATCTTTGGGTTTAGTTCCTTCTGTTCTCCCCCTCCAATTTAATGTTGTATTGCCTTCTGGAGATGTGTTATGCCCGACGTCTATTATGTATGGGTGTTCTGTTCAAATTGATGAGCGAGTGGTTTATGCTGATTTGATTGTTATTCCGATGGTTGCGTTTGATATTATACTTGGAATGGATTGGCTATCAACTTATCGTGCAATGATTGATTGCGTTGCCAATACGGTGAAATTTGCAGATAATGAAAATCAGGAAGGTATGCTGGCCAGTGCAGGTACTTCACGGGTCCTTCCTTTTATTTCATGTCTTGAGGCTAAGAAGTTGTTGTTTAGAGATTGTGATGGGTTTTTGGCTTCGATTGTTGATACGAATAGAATTGTGAAGTTGAATATTGATGATATTGATGTTGTGAGAGAGTTCTCTGATGTATTAGAGGATTGTAATGCCCAAGAATTGTAGGTTGATAAGATGAGATTATGCAGTTTGCATGAAAGGACCCAGCCCCCGCGCCCCAGTTTATACCGCACCCGCGGTTGTAACTCATGACACGGGAAGAATTACAGTAGGGTCACCGCACCAGCGGTGAAAAAGGGACCGCACCCGCGGTCGCTGTTTCTGAATTTTTAGATGGGGATGCCGTGAGCTGAGCGCACCCGCGGTGAAAAGCTACCGCACCCGTGGTGCGACGTGTTGAGTGAAAAATAAAACATGTGTCCTAGCCATGCATATATAATGTGTACTTATTCTCATTCCTTCGAGATTTGCAGCCAGGAATTGAGAGAGAAACCTCCATAGCTAAAGCTTCATTTCACCTTGGATTTGTGATTGTACATGATCCGGCCATCCGATTTTCAATCCAAGTGTAGAGTCTTGCTTTTCTCATTACTAGCTTCAAGAGGATGTAAGTATCTTTTAGTTTCAGCATGTTTGGGAGTTTACATATTGGGGAAATTCTGATATGCTTGTAATTATGTGTTCTCGAGATCATTGACATCGTAGAAACGTAAACGAATCGAGAAAGTGATACCGTATGTGATTGTTATGTGTTTTCCAGCATGTATTGGGTGGAAATGATGCAGATTTGGAGATCTTGATATATGGATTATGATGGTTGTGAGTTGAGGATTTGACTTGTTGATATATGTTGCGATTTGAGTTGATCGGTATTGAGAAATCATGCCGTTATGCCGTCGAATTGTATTGAGATTGAATAATGAGTTGTACAAGACTTGCTTTGAGTTGTGTCTTGATAGATTATATCTCTACATTGTCATTTCAGATTTGTTGTGATAAGCTTCAACATCGAGACCTCGACATTTCTAAAGACTACGACGAGAAAGGTATAATTCAATGTTGATTCGGGAAGATACAACTCGAGCTAGATTCGACTTGAGTTTCCCTAAATCACATACTAAATGATTATTACCTTGTTATGCTTTATTTATTGATTTATCTTAAAGCATTGAGATAGGAGAGTCCTTGGTAGATTAGCCAAGCCGGATGTTCGGATGTGTCGATGGGCGAAGGAGAAGATTCACTCCTATTGTAGACATTCGATACAGAGGACCGAAGTCTGGGAATAAGACGTACCTCCACCCCGATTGGGAGAGTAGGTGGGAGACTTGTTACGTCTTATTCACACCGGGATCCCTAGACTTAGAGTCGAGTCAAAGATATGAAATTGATTTACGTTGCCTGATTTAGATTAGTTGTGTTTCATAGACTATGGAACATATTCCTATTGTTTACATTCATGATAGCATGTTCATGATTTATCTTGTGTATATGCATGTATACATTGTTTTATACTGGGATTTGTTCTCACCGGAGTATCCGGCTGTTGTTGTGTCTGTATGTGTGCATAACAACAGGTGGGACAGGATCAGGGTCGAGACGAGGATGATTGAGAGGTGATAGCGTGGTGATCACGGGCGTAGCAGAAGACACTAGTTGTTGTATTAGACATGTATTAATACTTTTAAACACTAGTTTGATTGTATGAACGAAACGAGACATGTATTTGCTTTTAATGAAATGAAATAAATTTTATGTATGTGTGTTATGTTAAAAGCAAATTTTTGACCCACATTTTCTAGCAAAGATCCATTTAATCCCAATGATAATCGAGTTAGAGCCCGGGTCCCCACAACAGGTGGTATCAGAGCGATAGGTTCTTTAGACTGAGATATAATAGAATGAACGGGGTAGATTGAGTCGTCTTCCTTGCTTTTGTTGTATTAGCATGGTTTATTGCTTTCTCTATTACATGTTGTCCAGTTATCTGAGTTGATTACAGCATGTAATTGCAAAGACTGAATCAGAACCGATTCTGGATCAGAGGTATATGATCAGAGGAGGGTTGAGACAGATTGTATAGATTGTGTACTAATCCGTTTGATAATCAGATATGCCTCCTCGACGAGTACCGCAACCAGTAGCAGGTCGGGCACCAGAACAGGGCAGTACTTCCAATGATCCGATGGATGTGACCGCTACACCGATGGAGACCTTGTTAAAGCGGTTTCAGTCGTTCCGACCACCTACACTGAAGGGCACAGAGAATTCAGTTGAGTGTGAAAGCTGGTTAGATGACATCGAGATGTTATTTGATTCTTTTGACTACACCGATGAACGACGAGTTAAACTGATTGGGCATCAACTGCAAGAAGTTGCCAAGAATTGGTGGCTTACCACAAAGAGGGCCTTGGAGCATCGTGGTACAGAGGTCACTTGGAAGTTGTTCCAGACAGAGTTCTATCAGCGATTCTTTCCCGTCTCCTACCGAAAAGACAAAGGTGCTGAATTTGCCAACCTGAGACAGGGACAGCTGAACATCGAAGAATATGTGGCTAAGTTCTCCACATTGCTCAGATTTTTTCCCCACGTTGCTGGGAATGACGAGACCGTTGCGGATCAGTTTATCAATGGCCTGAATCCGGAGATATTCACTTTGGTGAACACGGGACGACCCAACAATTTTTCTGATGCCTTGAACAGGGCGAAGGGAGCAGAAGCCGGGTTGCTTAGGCAACGAAGCACTTCTTATACCACTCAGACTCCTAGACCACCCCAGCCCTCGGGTCAGTATCAGCAACCACCTCCCAGATTCGAGAGTGGTGGTAGCAGCAGTGGGAGGAAAGACAGTTTGAAAGTGAAGGGGAAGCAGTTCAAGAAATCAGGGAGCAGTTCGTCGAGCTCCAGTGGGCCGAGACAGACAGAGTCGGGTCAGAGATCAGAGTATACAGGGGTTTACTGTAGTTCTTGTGGAGGTAGACATGCCACTGAGCAGTGTCAGGGTGTGATGGGTCGCTGCAACATTTGCAGACAGCAGGGCCACTTCGCCAAGGTCTGTCCACAGAGAGGTGCACAGCAGAATCAGAGTGCAGGAGCATCTGGCTCTGTAGCTCAGCCAGAGAGGCAGGCGTCATCTGTTCATTCATTCCAGCCAGCCCCTGCTTCTACACAGCCTAGAGCTCAAGGTGGGCAGACAGTGAGCCAACCTCCCAGACAGCAGGCTCGAGTGTTTGCGCTGACAGAAGAGCAGGCTCAGGATGCCCCTGATGACGTGATAACAGGTAATTGTTCGCTTTGTGGTTATCCTGCTTATGTTCTGATAGACACAGGTGCATCACATACATTTTTATCTGAGCGTTTTGCATTGACATATGCCTTGCCTATTGAGTCGTTGTCTACTTTAGTGTCTATCTCTTCTCCTTTGGGGACAGGGTTGATATCAGTGACATCTGTTAGGTCATGTTTACTACAGTATGATAGGCATGAGATAGATTTAGACTGTATTGTACTTGGGTTATCTGATTTTGATTGCATTCTTGGTATCGACATGCTAACCAAGTACAGAGCGACAGTAGACTGTTTCCACAAGATTGTTAGATTCAGACCAGAGATGGCTGAAGAGTGGAAGTTCTACGGCAAAGGGTCTAGAGCTAGGATTCCTTTGATTTCAGTATTGTCTATGACTCGATTATTACAGAAAGGAGCAGAAGGGTTCCTTGTCTATTCAGTAGATCTACTGAAATCGAGCCCAGCATTGGCAGATCTGCCAGTGGTTTGCGAGTTTGCAGATGTGTTCCCCGATGAGATTCCGGGATTTCCTCCAGTCAGAGAGGTAGATTTTAGCATCGACCTAGTACCAGGTACGGTTCCTATTTCTCGAGCTCCTTATAGAATGGCACCGATAGAGTTGAAAGAATTGAAAGAACAGCTTGAAGATTTGCTGGCCAAGGGATATATCAGACCGAGTGTATCTCCTTGGGGAGCACCAGTGCTATTCGTGCGAAAGAAAGACGGTTCGATGAGATTGTGTATCGATTACCGACAACTGAACAAGGCAACAGTAAAGAACAAGTACCCACTGCCTCGCATCGACGATTTGTTTGATCAGTTGCAGGGATCATCTGTCTATTCCAAGATCGATCTGAGATCTGGATATCACCAGCTGAGCGTTAGAGATGTTGATATACCGAAGACAGCATTCCGAACCAGGTATGGACATTATGAGTTTATGGTCATGCCTTTTGGTTTAACGAATGCGCCAGCGGTGTTTATGAGTCTGATGAATCGTGTCTTTCAGAGGTATCTGGATGAGTTTGTGATTGTTTTTATAGATGATATTTTGGTTTACTCGAGAAATGAGACTGATCATGCTGAGCATTTGAGAATTGTATTGCAGACGTTAAGAAATGAACAACTGTATGCTAAACTGTCAAAGTGTGAGTTTTGGCTGAGACAGGTTGTCTTCTTGGGTCATATCATATCTGGAGACGGTATTTCTGTTGATCCGAGAAAAGTCGAGGCAGTGATTAGTTGGCATAGACCAACTTCTGTGCCCGAGATACGCAGTTTCATGGGTCTAGCAGGGTACTATCGACGATTTATTAAAGATTTCTCCAGTATTGCGAAACCGATTACCCAGTTGACACAGAAGAATACTCCATTTGTGTGGTCAGAAGCATGTGAGTCGAGTTTCGTAGATTTGAAGAAGAAATTGACTAGTGCTCCAGTCCTGACGATACCTTCAGGTACGGGTGATTTCGTTGTATATTGCGATGCATCTCACAGAGGATTAGGATGTATTCTTATGCAGCGAGGACATGTAATTGCATACGCTTCGAGACAGCTGAAGCCACACGAGAGTCGATACCCAATTCATGATCCTGAATTGGCGGCTATCGTTTTTGCATTGAAAATCTGGCGTCACTATCTGTATGGGGAGAAATTTGAGATCTACTCTGATCACAAAAGCCTGAAATATCTATTTTCTCAGTCAGAGTTGAATATGAGACAGCGACGATGGCTTGATCTGCTGAAAGACTTTGATTGCGAGATCAAGTATTATCCAGGGAAGTCGAATGCAGCAGCGGATGCTTTGAGTCGAAAGGTATGTTCATTATCCTTGTCGACGATAGGTGTTTCAAATATGATAGAAGATTGTTGCTTTTCTGGAGTAGCATTTGATACAGATAGTAGACCGTTGCGACTTGCCACTATTCAGTGTGAACCAGATTTGATTGTTCGCATCAAAGAGGCACAAAAACAGATCAGAGTGTTCAGAAGTCGATTGATATGGTCAGATCAGGACATATTTCTGAGTATCAGGTACATGATCATGCTTTGTATGTGAATAACCGTCTTGTAGTGCCAGATGTTTCAGATTTGAAACAACAGATACTGTCAGAAGCGCACTGTAGTCGGTTCAGTATTCATCCCGGTGGCAGAAAGATGTACAATGATCTGAAAACACAATTCTGGTGGAAACAGATGAAGACAGATATTGCAGAGTTTGTGTTTAAGTGCTTGAATTGCCAACAGGTGAAGGCCGAAAGAAAGAAGCCCGGAGGGTTACTTCAGAGTTTAGCTATTCCTGAGTGGAAATGGGATCACATTTCCAGGGATTTTGTTACGAAGTTACCACGATCATCCCGAGGCTGCGATGCGATTTGGTTTGTGATAGATAGATTGACCAAATCCGCATGCTTCATTCCGTACAAGATGACGTACAGATATGATCAGATGGCAGATATATATGTCAGAGAGGTTGTCAGATTACATGGTGTGCCGAAGTCGATCGTATCAGATCGTGATCCACGATTCACTTCACACTTTTGGCACAGTCTAAAGAAGGCTCTAGGTACGACGTTACACTTGAGTACTGCTTACCATCCCCGGACAGATAGACAGTCAGAGCGGACTATCCAGACTTTAGAAGATATGCTGAGAGCTGTAGTACTAGATTTTGGTACTAGTTGGCAAGATTCACTAGCTCTTTGTGAATTCTCGTACAACAACAGCTATCAAACGAGCATTGAGATGGCACCGTTTGAGGCATTATACGGGAAAAAGTGCAGATCTCCGCTGTATTTGGATGACATCTCAGAGGTACCAGACTTAGGGCCAGATATGATTCGTGAAATGATAGATAAAGTAAAGATAATTCAGAAGCGAATGAAGACGGCACAAGATAGACAAGCGAAGTACGCGAACATCAGACTTAGACCGTTAGTATTTGAGCAGGGAGACAGAGTATTCTTAAAGATTTCTTTTTTAAGAGGCGTGGTCAGATTTGGCAAGCGTGGGAAGTTGTCTCCTCGCTACGTCGGTCCGTACGAGATTCTTGAAAAGATTGGCTATCGTGCTTATAGACTTGCTCTTCCTCCTTCTCTATCTGAGATACATGACGTCTTCCATGTATCGATGTTGCGTAGATATATGCCAGATCGTTCTCATGTCATTCAGCCTGAAGAAGCCGAGCTAGATCAAACTTTGAGTTACGTTGAGCAGCCGATTCAGATTCTTGATCGAAAAGAGAAACAGCTCAGAACAAAGACTATTCCGTTAGTGAAAGTCCAATGGAATCTTCATGGCATTGAAGAAGCGACTTGGGAAACAGAATCAGAGATGAGACAGAGATATCCAAAACTATTCGCATGATGTGAGTATTTATTCAGTTTTGATTATCTTATACATTCTTTGATTGATTGCTTGCGAGTACGAGGACGAACTCATATCTAAGAGGGGGAGAAATGTAATGCCCAAGAATTGTAGGTTGATAAGATGAGATTATGAAGTTTGCATGAAAGGACACCGCCCCCGCGCCCCAGTTTATACCGCACCCGCGATTGTAACTCATGAAACGTGAAGAATTACAGTAGGGTCACCGCACCCGCGGTGAAAAAGGGACCGCACCCGCGGTCGCTGTTTCTGAATTTTTAGATGGGGATGCCGTGAGCTGAGCGCACCAGCGGTGAAAAGCTACCGCACCCGCGGTGCGACGTGCTGAGTGAAAAATAAAACATGTGTCCTAGCCATGCATATATAATGTGTACTTAGTCTCATTCCTTCGAGATTTGCAGCCAGGAATTGAGAGAGAAACCTCCATAGCTAAAGCTTCATTTCACCTTGGATTTGTGATTGTACATGATCCGGCCATCCGATTTTCAATCCAAGTGTAGATTCTTGCTCTTCTCATTACTAGCTTCAAGAGGATGTAAGTATCTTTTAGTTTCAGCATGTTTGGGAGTTTACATATTGGGGAAATTCTGATATGCTTGTAATTATGTGTTCTCGAGATCATTGACATCGTAGAAACGTAAACGAATCGAGAAAGTGATACCGTATGTGATTGTTATGAGTTTTCCAGCATGTATTGGGTGGAAATGATGCAGATTTGGAGATCTTGATATATAGATTATGATGGTTGTGAGTTGAGGATTTGACTTGTTGATATATGTTGCGATTTGAGTTGATCGGTATTGAGAAATCANCCTATTGTAGACATTCGATACAGAGGACCGAAGTCTGGGAATAAGACGTACCTCCACCCCGATTGGGAGAGTAGGTGGGAGACTTGTTACGTCTTATTCACACCGGGATCCCTAGACTTAGAGTCGAGTCAAAGATATGAAATTGATTTACGTTGCCTGATTTAGATTAGTTGTGTTTCATAGACTATGGAACATATTCCTATTGTTTACATTCATGATAGCATGTTCATGATTTATCTTGTGTATATGCATGTATACATTGTTTTATACTGGGATTTGTTCTCACCGGAGTATCCGGCTGTTGTTGTGTCTGTATGTGTGCATAACAACAGGTGGGACAGGATCAGGGTCGAGACGAGGATGATTGAGAGGTGATAGCGTGGTGATCACGGGCGTAGCAGAAGACACTAGTTGTTGTATTAGACATGTATTAATACTTTTAAACACTAGTTTGATTGTATGAACGAAACGAGACATGTATTTGCTTTTAATGAAATGAAATAAATTTTATGTATGTGTGTTATGTTAAAAGCAAATTTTTGACCCACATTTTCTAGCAAAGATTTATTTAATCCCAATGATAATCGAGTTAGAGCCCGGGTCCCCACAAGGATGATGTGCCGGGTTTACCGCCGGACAGAGATGTACAGTTTACGATCGATCTAGTCCCAGGAACGGTTCCTATTTCCAAAGCTCCGTACATAATGGCCCCGACAGAGATGAAAGAATTGAAGACACAGTTGCAGGATCTATTAGATATAGGTTTTATATGGCCGAGTTCTTCGCCTTGGAGAGCTCCGGTTCTCTTTGTCAAAAAGAAAGACGGGTCTTTGCGACTGTGAATTGATTACAGAGAAATCAATAAATTGACGATCAAGAATAAATATCCGTTGCCACGGATAGACGATCTTTTTGACCAACTGCAGGGGGCTACAGTGTTTTCGAAGATTCATCTGCGATCTGGCTATTACAAGTTGAAAGTTAGGGAGTCTGATATCCCTGAGACGGCGTTCCGTACCAGGTATGGTCATTACTAATTTCTTGTTATGTCGTTTGGTCTGACTAATGCTCCTTTCGTCTTCATGGATCTTATGAACCGGGTGTTCAAGCCGTATTTGGATAGCTTTGTCATTGTTTTCATCGATGATATATTGATCTATTCCAAGACCAGAGAGCTTCATGCAGAGCACCTAAGAGTAGTTCTTCAGTTGTTGAGAGAGAAAAGGCTGTATGCTAAGTTGAAGAAATGTGAGTTCTGGTTGAAGCAGATTTCTTTCTTGGGCCATATTGTCTCGAGGGATGGTATAGTTGTTGATCCAGCAAAAATCAAGGTGATACAGAAGTGGCCTATCCCAACCACTGTATCAGAGGTACGCAGTTTTCTTGGTTTGGCGGGTTATTATCGTCGTTTTATTTCAGATTTTTCAAAAATTGCCCTGCCATTAACCAATTTGACGAGGAAGACTGTGAAGTTTGAGTGGTCCAAAAAATGCCAAAGTGGGTTCCAGGAGTTGAAGGATAGGTTGACGACGGCTCCGGTACTTGCACTGCCCTGTGGTGCAGAGGACTTTGTTGTTTATACCGATGCGTCGAAGAAGGGCCTTGGGCAGTACTGTTGCAACATGGTAATGTTATAGCTTATGCTTCTCATCAGTTGAAAGACTACGAGAAAAATTATCCTACGCATGATCTGGAACTGGCAGCTGTGGTATTCGCCCTGAAAATCTGGAGAAACTATTTGTATGGCGAAAAGTGTGAAATTTTCACGGACCACAAGAGTTTAATGTATTGTTTTCCCAGAAAGAACTTAATATGCGACAGAGACGGTGGTTAGAGCATGTCAAAGATTTTGATGTGACGATTAGTTACCACCCTGGGAAGGCGAATGTTGTAGCGGATGCATTGAGTCGTAAGTCAAGTTCCTCTTTGAGTTCTATGATCCAGAAGTCATTGTTGTTAGAGTTGCAACGAGAAGAGATAGCTTTGGTAGTAACGGGAACCATTGCTCGCTTTTCAGCGTTGATCATTCGGGCTACTTTGACGGACAAGATTCGTAGAGAGCAAGCCAATGATGTACAGTTGACAGAGATGAGAGCCAGAGCAGAGAAGAGAAGTAATTCAGCTCGATACATCCAGGTAGTACCAAGATGTATCAGAATCTTCAAAGACTCTACTGGTGGCCAGGTATGAAGAAGGACATTGCCATGTTTATTTCTCAGTGTTTAACTTGTCAGCAGGTGAAAATCGAACACCAGAGACCTGCTGGGACATTGCAGTCATTGCCAATTCCTCAATGGAAATGGGAGCACATTACAATGGACTTCCTAGAACGCAGAAAGGCTATAACTCTATTTGGGTTATCGTTGATCGGTTGACCAAGTCAACGCATTTTCTCCCAGTTAAGACGACGTATTCCATGAACCAGTATGCCGAAGAGTACATAGCTGAGATTGTCAGACTTCATGGTGTTCCTGTGTCGATCGTGTCTGATCGTGACCCTAGATTTACTTCAAAATTTTGGAAGAGTTTACACAGAGCCTTGGGTACACAGTTAGCATTCAGTACAGCATATCATCCTCAGAGCGACGGTCAATCAGAGAGAGTTATTAAGATTTTGGAGGATATGCTCTGAGCTTGTACTATCGACTATCCTGGTAACTGGGATTCCAAACTGCCTCTTGTTGAGTTCACGTACAATAACAGCTACCAAGCGACGATTGGCATGGCACCGTATGAAGCACTTTATGGCAGAAAATGTAGATCCCCCTTGTATTGGGACGAGATTTGTGAGAGAAAAATGTTGGGTCCAGAGTTGGTCCAACAGACAGCTGATGTTGTTGCTGTTATTCTAGAAAGGATGAAGACAGCACAGTCAAGACAGAAGAGTTATGCTGATGTAAGACGAAGGCCGTTGCAGTTTGAGATTGGCGATAAAGTGTTCTTGAAGATTGCACCTCTTAAAGGTGTGATGCGTTTTGGCAAAAAGGGAAAGTTGAGTCCAAGATTCATTGGCCCATTTGAGATCTTGGACAGAGTCGGTGATCGAGCTTACAGGTTAGCCTTACCGCCAGATCTTGATAGAGTTCATAATGTTTTTCATGTCTCCATGCTAAGGAGGTATATTGCAAATCCTTCCCATGTTCTTCGTCACGAGCCATTGGATTTGACGCCGAATTTGATGTATTAAGAGATTCCAGTCCAGATTCTGGATCACAAAGTTAAAGTATTGAGAAACAAAGAGATCCGCATTGTTAAAGTCCTTTGGAGGAATCAATTGATTGAAGAAGCCACGTGGGAACCAGAGGATGAGATGAAAGAAAATTATCCTGAACTTTTGGCGTAGTGACGACAATTTCGGGGACGAAATTTCTTTAAGGAGGGGAGATTGTAATATCCAAGCTTGGTGAACGGTACGGTTTAGGATTTCATATGTTTATTTACTTGATCAATTTTAAGTATAGTGTTGATGTTAAGAATTTCGATCTGTGATTCATAGTATTGTTGATAGATGATGTGTAGTTATATTGTAGCGGCGTTACGATTAATTTCATAAAAATTTGTATGTTGAGCCAATTGGTATGAGGCCATTGAATGGTTAGATAAGGCATAAAGGTGTAACTTTCATGTTTTAAGTTTTGTTCAAATCATTGTGGATAAAAAGCCAAAAGCGCCCCGATATGTCGTGGGTGTGTCGTCGTTCCTCCAGTGACACATGTTGGGAGATTGAGCATAACTCTTTACTCAGACCTTCAAATGACATGGGGCTAATTGGAGATGCAAGCTAAGACATAGAACTACAACTTTTATGTTTACCACTTTTTCACATTATGACGGGAAAAGGCGTTTCAGAGGCAATCTTTATGGTGGCTGTGCGCAGAGCGGCGCCCGAGCGGTAAGAAATGACCGTCCGAGCGCCACCGGTTCTGAAAATTTTGTCTTGGGCAGTATGGTCCGCGCTAGGGCGGTAGTTTATGACCGCTCGAGCGCCCATCACAGTACAAAAAAATTTGTTTTGGGTATTTGAAGGCTTATAATTGGTTCAGACACGAATTTTCCCTCATTCTTCTCCATTCTTCTCGTTTCTTCAATTCAAGGGAAAGTTAGGGTTCTCATTTCATTCTTTTGTCCCTTTGATTCAAGCTTCTAGTTGGGTTATTGAAGTGAGAACAAGATCATTTTGGATTTAAGGAGCTCAGGTAATCTTGTGGTTTTAGTTATTTTGGATTGTGGTGTTGGGGGAAATTATGGAATTTATGATTTTGTTGGTTTTATGGGTTTTACGGTATGGTCATTTGATTATTAAGTTGTTGATGGTTCAATACATGGTTTATTGTTGTAGGATTTATATAAAGAGATTAGAATCAAGCTTTCCATTGGTAGTAAGTGGAATTCATTCCTTGTGCTCACATGAAGTATATGTATTGTATTTCAATGGTTTTAACGTGCTATTCCCTTCCACTTGATTCATGTTATGTATGGATACACTTTGTTGTATATTAGAGGCTTTTATATGTCTCAATTATATAAAAGGGAATGCCAAAGAAAAGGGTACTCAAAGTGTTTGTTTTAATGTCCAAAAGAGAGTTCAAATGATTTATTGGATTGATAAATAGGTAGTCAGAGATTGCATGCAATTAGTTGATCAACGACCATAGGCTTATATCCCGATAGAGTAATCGATTTATATCGATGGGATATTGGTACAGGGACAAGCTACTATTTAGATATCAATCCACCAGAGAAAAGAGAAATACCATCGTTATAGTCATGTTATACTATGTTATTCTATGTTTCAAGAGTTAGATGATATTTGATGATTTCAAAGTCATGTTTTAAAAAGTATAATATTTGTAGATTGTTATGTAAGAGTTCCACTTGCTGAATTTTATACTCATTCCAGTTATTTCATGTGATGCAGATAAGAGTGACAAGCTAGAAAGTTGATTGGAGCCGAGGTCATATGTACAAAAAGATGGAAGGAAGAAAGATATTTTGTTAGCATTTTGACATGATCAATACAAAATGATATTTTGTATTTTTATACAACACTTTATTGATCATGTATATACTTTTGGTTACTTATATTGAAAATGTATTTATGTCAAGAGAATTTTTAAATCCTTCTTTTCTTTAAGTAAATTTTAAATTCCGCTGTTATTTCATGAAATCGGTCAAGGGTGTTACATAATCGCAAGTGCATGATGTCAAGTTATAATATAATGTACTAGAGTATGAGTATCGTTCCACTAGAGACTGTATTTTGCAATTATTATTTCCAGTTATCAATTCCTTAGCAACGAAATTTGGAAGATTGTTTTTTGCTATTATAATTAAATAAAAAAACTCAAAGATAAATTTCAAGAATTAAATAATGAGAAATATAATCTAGAATGGTTAATTAAAATTCAATGAGAAATGTATTTGTTTGGAATCTCAGTTCACCTACCCCTCGTTATTTACTTAATTCGCTCGACAGTGATTTACGCTTTTGACAGGATTTCTTACACAATTGAACACGCCCTTTCAAGTTATGCCAAACTAATTCTACTCAGTGAAGTAATTAAATTTCTTTAATAATTTATTAAAAGTGAATCGCATGCTGATCTATGAAATCCCCTAGCTTTCAACCCTTAGTACTATAACTATCAACATGTATCCAATTTCAAATTTCTATGTAAATTGTAGATCCACGGACTATGCTACTCGTTTCTATCATAAGCTATTCTCTCGAACTCACTGGCGATATGAGATTATTATTAAACTTAGCTACGCTTTAATAGCGTCATGAAAAACAATAGCCTACTCAAGAAGAAATCAACAGTCAACATGTAAATTAATTAAATCAAAGTTCGGGGTAGGATCCCCTTAATCCGAACAAATATGAAAGTTTAGCTACTAGAATTCATAGTAAAAATAAGCAAAAGAATGTTTAAACAATAAATTATAAATTAGAAATACTAGATTTGACGAAAAACACGAAGAACGATGCTTGGAATATAGATATTTCCACTTCAAAACTTTGCTCCAAGCTTTTCTCTCTTTTTCTCAACTCCTCCGCTGCTGAATAATCTCTAAATCCCCTTAATTTCGTCCCCTTAACCCTTCCATCAGTCATGGGCTCCAAAGTAAGGAAACAAATTGAAACGTCTGCTATTCGTTTTCTTAAAATGTGAAAGAAATTATTTTTTTCAAACCTCACTTAGCATTTTGTCGAACCATAAAATATTTTGACATCGTTTTAAAAATAAACCATCAAATAACATTTTAAAATCAATGGAAATAGTTTAAATCATAAAATCGTTAAACGTCTTATCAAATCTAAAAATATTATTTGAAAAGTATAGCTCATACTATAACCTCTCAAAAACCACTCATTAATAAATCGTCGGAAAAATATCTTTAACCTAACTTAAAATCATAAGTCGTAACTATTGCGGAAAACTAGCGTAGGTCCTCGGGTTATGTGCAGCTTCAGTCCAGTCAGATCAACCATCAAGACCTCCATAAACATTATTATCATAATTACCTGCATCAATCACGCCTAGTGATCTAAAGACTCAACACATCATATTCTTGATACCAAATAATACGTATAAAATCACAAGCAACAGTGAAAATATTTTTACGTAAAAATACCATTTTCATGACATGCATAAATTTCAAACATGAACATTTTCGTAAACCTTTTCATGATACATAAACTTTAAAAACATTTTCATGATCCTTTTTCATAAACATATTCATTCCATCCTCAACATATTCATGTACATATTATCATCAACATATACATATTCCATTTTCCTTTATTTGAATTTAGATCGTTATTAATGACTTTCGTGTTCGTATACATGTTGAGCGATGGATCCATCTACATGTAACCAAAGTACTGGGTGGCGGGGACACCAGTGACACTCTCACCGGTCAACTGGGTCTTGGCCTTGCGTATTAACATATCATCGTAAACGTGTTCATATCCGTATCCAAGGAAATACGATCGTCGGGCTCCCACTAGACCATAACCCTCACGAAATTTCTAATATATCATCGTATTAGTAACAATTACTTCACTTCTTTAAATATTTCATATTTTCATTACTTTATAAAATTTAAACATGCATAAACTTTTTTCTTTTAAACCAAGCATGCACATCTCTTTTAGCGTTTTCGTTTAATCATAAAGCCTATAAACATTTAAATTAATTAATCATAACATATTGAATCATAAAAACATCCGTAAAAATTTTAAAATAAACATTTTAACATGTTAAAAATCCATAAAAATTCAGACATTTTAAAATAACATTTTTAATATATAAAATCCATAAACATTTAAAATAAACATGTTGGCATGTTAAATCATAAAAACATTCATAAACATATAAAATAATCATTTTAGCATATTAAACAACCTTCTGGACACTGTCATGACGTTTACTAATTTGTAGGTGTAAAATGACCGTTTTACCCATGGACGTAAAATTTCACGTTTTTGACTTTTTCTTAATTTCATTGACTCTAACATGTCCCAAATAATTATTTAAGCTTACCTGAATTTTCTCATATTTTTATTTAGCTTAAATCGATGACTCTTAAATGTGACGTATTACTGGGTTTTAATCTCGAATTAAACCAAACTTTAATATAAAATTCTCAAATTAAAAATTTAGACTTTTAATAATTATTTGAGCTTAAATATAATTTTTCATAATTTTATAAAGTTTAAAATTAGGTGTTTCAATTAATTCGTTAATTAACGTTTCGTTCGACGATTAAATCCCGGATAATTCCAAAACTCGTTATTTTGATCCCAAATTTTAAACATAGTATTTTTATTATTTATTCTACCCTTGTGAGCCATGAACCCCACTTGTGGACCCATGGTTTCAATTTTAGCCTTTTAAATTTTGTTTTTGACACATTAATGAACACACCGAGCCATCTCCCAAAATACTCGAGCCACGCCAGAGCCACCTTGAGCTGAACCCGAGCCAACCCATCTAGAAACCCTCTTGACCAAGCCCAGCCCATAAAACCAGCCCCTTAGAACCACTTGAATTATCCTGCCCGTGAGCCATATACCTTCGGCCCCTATTCTAAGGTTTTTTGGAGTCCTACCTAGACTAGTGAAAAGGGATCGGTTACGGGTGTTCAAATGCGCAACGGAAGTTTCAAAATTGTTTTTCAACAAGGAAAAATTCGAACACCTCACTAGAATGTGTAGCAAATACAAAAACACCAAAATGTAATACATAGGGTGTTTATAGAAATATACCTATCAATCTCTTGAGATTGATGTTTGGCTCCAACTAAGTTGTAAACAACTTAGCTCTTGAAGGTAGACAATCTACAAGCTTCCTTCTTTCCTTTAAAATGAAGCCCACCACTAACTAGGAAGATCCACCTTACACTTGCACTATAAAATGTATGGCATTTTTCTTTGAGAAGAGAATTGTTTCTCCAACTATTGAAGAACAAGATGAGAGAAAAATTTTTGAGAGAATATCACTCCCAAAATTTTGGCCATGGTGATGGTGGAGGGAGAGTGAATGAGTTTTCTTGGTTGTGGGAAAGGCTAAAACCACTTTTTAGCATCCCAAGCCTTGGAGATTGAAAAAGTGGTCTCCCAACTCTTCACCTCCCCATTCACATTATTTTTATTTGGGCATGTAACAATTACAAAGCCCATGGACTTTTATTTAAATGTCTAAAACACATTTGAGACCATTTAACATTTACTTGATTTTACTCAAGCCCACTAGTTTAATAATTATTTCTAATTAGGCTCTACAAGGCCCAATGTAATTTAATTAATCCAACACTTGAATTTATTTAATTATTTGGACTCTACTAGGTCCACTAGTGTTTAATTAATTCAACAATTAAATTAATTTAATTTAGTCCATAATAATGTTTATGAAAATCACAATTTTCAAATATATTATTTATTTGGCCAACTTTTAATTTAGGAACACTTCCACAAATTAAAAGTTACATTCCCCTCATAGAAGTCGTACTTCTTTTTTTTCCTTATGCTTATAAACTCATTTATAAGCCGTTCAACACATTGAAATATTTTAATTCTCAAAGGGATCTAGAAAGCTAGTACTTGTGTGGCCCTCAATGGTTCATTGATACAACTAGCCGTGGGTTCACATCTCCATGTGATTCGGACTAAACATGTCCTTATTTGAGCATACCCTATTTGCTCCATTCTTACTTATCAACTCCTTGATAACAAGAACGTCAGAACTCAAGTCTGATAGTACCCAACCAATCATGTTAAACGCCTAGCAGCATCTCTTACATGATTCCCTAGGTATCAAATGATAGTGCCTGCAAGAACCATTCAATTATGGTAAGCGTACAGTACGGTCCCTTCTTCTCATATATCCCGACCGATTCGACAACCATTGGTATATCGAGAGTTGTCAATGAATCGATACTATGTGTCATGTCGTAGTTGCATCGATGGTGTAATCTATGAAACCCCTTTCATAATTACCACCATACTCTGATCAGAGATTTCATACTACATACACATAGGATATCGATACCCGAAGGTAAGCGGTGAATCCCCGACTACAATGCATCGACTCCTATATGTTTCGCCAAAACACCCAACCTTGCCACCTGATGACCCC
>NC_133317.1:13703294-13709101 GCF_012295235.1 Primulina huaijiensis | reverse complement strand
GATATCCATACCCGAAGGTAAGCGGTGAATCCCCGACTACAATGCATCGACTCCTATATGTTTCGCCAAAACACCCAACCTTGCCACCTGATGACCCCATGAGAGTCGGTAAACAAGTCAAAGTGTAATGCTAGCACATAGAGTCTCAATGTTGTCCCGGGTCATAAGGACTAATGGTGTACAACCATAAACTAGGACGTTTCCACTCGATAAGTGAGAACCACTTGGAAAGTCCTTTATGGAGGGTTGTTCAGTGCACTCTACCAGGAGCACCTATCTGCATGCTCGGACATCACAATGTCTCCTACCAATGAAACATGGTACTCACATCGTAGATACTAGTCTCGAACTCGAGCGGCCTATATCTTTCTTAGCGGTGGCTGAATCGACTAGGAACTGTTTAGAATATACAGTATTCCAAATATGAGTTTCATGATACTCATCATATGAGCATCTCATATTCTTTCTACTATTTGTATATTCAAGGGCTTTATCTATGCAACTAGCATGGATATACAGATAAAGATGTACCAAAATAATAATTTCAAATATTACTAAGATAAAGATTGCTTATACATAGAGTTTCATTGTAAACACTCGGTCAACACTTGGCTCGACGGGCACCTACTCTAACAATCTCCCACTTTCACTAGAGCCAACTACCCATATGTTTCAAACCCATCGATTCGCGATGCTTCTCGAATAATGGTATAGGTAAAGGCTTAGTTAATGGGTTATCAACAATATCTGCGGAGCAGACTGTGTCAATCGACACTTCTCTTCTTTCCACAATCTCTCGGAGGATGTGATACTGTCTCAATACATGTTTGGATTTCTGATGAGATCTTGGCTCCTTCGCTTGAGCTACAGCTCCCGTGTTGTCACAAAACACCGAGACAGGAGCAACTCCATTAGGAATGACGCCCAACTCTAGGACGAAATTCCTTATCCAAACAGTCTCCCTCTGTGCTGGAATCCGCAGTATTGTCTTGCTTGGAACTCTTCCAAAAGACAGCAACACCATTGAGCATGAATACAAACCCAGAGGTTGACTTCGAGTCATCGATATCGCTTTGAAAGCTAGAGTCGGTATAGCCTTCCAATTTCAGTTCTCCACCTCCATAGACCAACAACAACTTATTGGTCCTTCTCAAATACGTGAGGATGTATTTCACAGCTTTCCAGTGTGGAAGACCAGGGTTCGATTGATATCTACTCACTACACTTAGTGCGAAAGCCACATCAGGACGTGTAGATATCATCCCATACATGATGCTACCAATCGCAGATGGATAAGGAATGCTTGTCATCGCCGCTATCTCGGCATCAGTCTTGGGAGACATAGACTTGGATAGGGACACGCCATGACACATTGGTAGATGTCCTCTCTTGGACTCATCCATCGAGAACCGCTTCACGATGGTATCAATGTATGTGGACTGGGTGAGACCAAGCAATCTTTTTGATCTATCTCTATAGATCTGTATTCCCAACACAAAAGATGCTTCACCCAAGTCCTGCATCGAGAACTTACTTACTAACCATATTTTAGTTGATTGCAACATTCCTACACCATTCCCAATGAGTAGAATGTCATCAACATAAAGCACCAGGAATGTCACAGCACTCCCACTGACCTTCTTATACACACAAGGTTCCTCAGGATTCTTTGTAAAACCAAACTCTTTGATTGTACTATCGAATCTGAGGTTCCAACTCCTAGATGCCTGCTTTAGACCATAAATAGATCTTTGAAGTTTGCATACCATATGCTCACTTCCGACAGATGTAAACCCTTCAGGTTGAGACATGTAAATCTCTTCCTTAATATCCCCATTAAGAAAAGCTGTCTTAACATCCATCTGTCATATCTCATAGTCATACCATGCAGCTATGGCTAGCAATATCCTTATCGACTTGAACATTGCAACTGGAGAAAAGGTTTCCTCAAAGTCAACTCCTTGTCTTTGAGTATATCCTTTTGCCACCAATCGCGCTTTGAAGGTCAATACCTTCCCATCCGCCCAAGTTTCCTCTTGTAAATCCATTTACACCCTATGGGAACAATTCCCTCGGATGGATCCACGAGATTCCACACTTGGTTCGAATGTATGGAATTCATCTCAGATTCCATTGCTTCAAGCCACTTGGATGAATCGGCATCAGATAACGCTTCCTTGAAGGTCCTTGGATCACATCCATTGATAGGCTCATCATGGCCCTCTTCAAGAAGCAGACCATACCTCATAGGTGGTCTCGAGACTCTCTCGGATCTTCTAGGAGCTTGTATCTCCTCTCTTGGCTCTTCGGGTGTGGGTTCTACAATTGTGGGTGTCCTCGGACCTCTTCGAGTTCTATCATCTCCCTTTTTCTATCCAATAGAAATTCTTTTTCCAAAAAGGTTGCATTCTTAGAAACAAACACCTTTGTTTCTTGGGGATGATATAAATAGTATCCAACTGAATTCCTTGGATATCCCACAAAGTAACATAAAATGGATCGACTATCCAATTTATCTCCCATTACCTGCTTCACAAAAGCAGGGCACCCCTATATTCTAAAATAAGAATATCTGGGAGGCTTACCCATCCATATCTCATATGGAGTCTGCCTTTAAATGGACATCTAGTCGAATATCTTTCAATTTTAAGTTATAGAGATCGTTTTCAAGTTCTCCAGTACCAATCAAACATTCATTCTTGTAAATATTGTAAATATTGCAAACACTTTTGCCAAATAAACAAGAATATCCATCTTTATCAACATAGAAATGGAAACAATGTTTTCCTACCAAATCAGGTACAAACAAAACATCTCTTAAAAAATTTAACTAAAAATTATTGTTCAACAATAAGTAAACATCTCCCAAGCCTTGGCAGCAACTCTTGCCCCATTGCCCATCCTCAAGAAGGTCACACCTTCCCTGAGCCTCCTACTTCTTCCCATCACATGTAAATCATTACAGAGATGTGAGCCACAGTCGGTATCCAATACCCAAGAAGTAGAGTTAATTGAAATGTTTACTTCAATTTAGAACATACCATTTCCAGAACCCTTCCGGGCAAGATATTCCCAGCAGTTACGCTTCCAATGCCCAGGCTTCTTGCAGTGATGACATACATCAGTAGACTTGTCAGCCTTAACTGGTGTGGCTGCAACAACGGGATTCGGAGATTGCCTCATCAAGGGCACGTTCTTCTTGGGACGTTGGAAAGAACGCTTCTTTCCCTTCCCATGTGGATCAATCTTCGTACCAGATGAAGAACCCACATAAAGAACCGGCTTCTCTTTCTTGATGGTGGATTCAAAGGTCACAAGCATGTTCACCAACTCCTCAAGGGTCGGCTCCATCTTGTTCATATTGAAATTCACCACAAAAGGATCAAACGAGCTAGGCAGTGACAAGAGTAACACGTCAGTGGTCAACTCCAAAGGCAACATCAAATCCATGCCAACGAGCTTGTCCACGAGCCCAATCACTTTTAGGCCATGCTCATGGACCGAGGCCCCATCTCGCATGCGTAAAGTGATTAGCTCCTTGACGGTAGCATGCCGAAGAGGCCGTGTTTGCTCTCCAAAGAGCTCCTTGAGATGCAAATGAATGTCAGCAGCACTCTTTGCATCCTCAAAACGCCTCTGTAGCTCATCATTCATAGAAGTCAGCATATAACACCTGGCTTTCAAGTCATGGTCACACCATTCCTTGTAAGTCTGCAATTCCTCAGGAGTGCAGTCAGTCGGAGCCTCAACAGGGGGCGACTCAGTAAGTGTATATGCTATCCTTTCCGAATTCAAGACGATTTTTAGGTTTCTTAGCCAAGTGAGGTAATTAGGTCCGGTTAACATGTGTTTGTCGAGTATTGCAGATATCGGATTGCGAATCGAAGACATTGTCAATTTGTACTGAAAAGTGAAAACAGATAAATGTTGATGACTATTTCAAAATATTTAGTAAGATATAAAGTATGGACTTTTACTTTATAAATATTCGCTCCCACTGTTTTGACATCTTTCACTACCCTCTAGTGAAAACGGGAAACTCCTTTCCTCAGTAGGTACGTAAGGTCCAACTAGCGAATTATGATCCCGAATAATATCAGCCAATCACAATTCCTAAAAGGTAGTTTCCAATTGCATCTCCATGCAACCCTCTACGTAAACTTTTGTCTCACGTTTGATTAGGACCCAATAATATGACGTCGTTCATCTTCACGTGTCAAGCCTAACCCATCGATATTGAACCTTAATGGACGGTCGCCATGAGTTCCCTCAATAATATGAGCCGAAATCATGGGAGTTCCACGTAGTTCACATCACCATGTCAATGGATGTCACAGCTTTCCGGCACCCAAGGCCCCCCCAATAATATGAGCCGAGCCCCGAGCACGGGTAGCGTTCATCATGCACCCATTGTCGATGGAAGACATGGAAATTATAAACAAATTTATAATTCCCCTTTTCGGGCTTGATATTAATTTTGAATCTTATTCAAAATGAGGGTTTTTAATTTTGAAAGGTCTCATCATTAATTTTATTTAAAAGCTCGCCATGTTTGATCGTATGTTTGCCGGATTCATGCAACTTTGTTATTATCATAATAATAACGCACATACTCATTATTTATAACATATCATGCATATATTATAAACAGTAAACAAAACAAGGATGATCAATCGCCCCAACACTAATGGCCCGTGTGAGCTAAACACGGGCCTAGGTCCAATCCTAGGGAAATGCATGGGATGCAAATGCAACTATTACATTAGCTTCCAATATTTACATGTCTTCGATCTTCATAATCATCATGGCCACCATCTTCCAATCTTGATCATCCACTATACTAATATTTACAAATAAATATCCATGGCAAATAGGGATACATCTCATGGGGTGGGAACGGGCCATAAACCAAGCCCACTTTATAAATTTGATAATTATTACAATCATTCAACACAAAATATCCTAGCATACACCTAGCAAATTGGGCTTGGGCTTTTGATCATCCTTCATGCATAATATCACATATCATACACCATCAATTAATTATCACAATAATCAATTGATCCAATATTATATATCTTGATCCAATCACTAACCGCCACGATTATAAACTAAATTAACAAAGTATACAAACTCTTTTGTCTACTTTCAAATTAATTTATTTATAAGCGAATTTTTTGTAAATCACAATTTACTATAAATAATTAAAGTCCAACTTCAATTATTTATTTCATGAGAAAATATTTGCAACTTTTGTAAATTTAAACTTAAGGACCCAAAAAATCATTTTTCACCAAAAACATTTTGGCCCATTTAAATTTCACAAATATGTTAGCCATCCAATGGTCCAACAACTTCAAGGCCCATGACACTTTGATAATCAAAAACACTTTTGAAAACCCTAGTCGTCATCGCCGTCGCCGGATTCCGGCCAACTTACCAAAATTTTTTTTTTTTATTATAATCAAAGGGAGGGGCTGCCCTTGCTGCCCAAAATGTGCAGCAACTTGCTGCCCAAAGTTGCCCCAAAAACGGCCTTCGATTTGTTGCAAAAATCCATCTCATGCGGTTAGAAATCGACCTCAATATAATATCATGTATAAGCTACACAAAATAGTATCCATAGCTCTCGATACCACTTGAAAGGGAATCGGTTACGGGTGTTCAAATGCGCAACGGAAGTTTTAAAATTGTTTTTCAACAAGGAAAAATTCGAACACCTCACTAGAATGTGTAGCAAATACAAAAACCATAAAATGTCGTACATAGGGTGTTTATAGAAATATACCTATCAATCTCTTGAGATT
>NC_133317.1:13702578-13703194 GCF_012295235.1 Primulina huaijiensis | reverse complement strand
ATTTACGAAGAATAAAATCCCCTTTTTTTTCTTCCTTTTTTTTTTCTTTTTTTTTTCTTTTTCTTTTTTTATTAACGTGATTGCAAAGTTTTACAATGACATAAATTTTTTTTTATCCAAACATTCTACCATAAATGTCTACATATATAAACATTTATATAATGGATACATTCGACTACCTTTGAAACTTATCCAACACAACAAATTTTTTTTTTTAGAACATATTGATTGATGGATATATATATTTTTTTTAGAACACATTTATAGTAGATCAATCAAAACTAAAAAAGATTACAATGAACAAAGAACTTTGCAGTCCGTTATTTATCTTCTATTTTTTTTATAATTAATATTTTTTTTATAGGGGAGTTATATTCTTGTAATTAACTATTTTTTAATAATCAATAAAAGTTTATTAATTGTTTTCTCATTTGTCACCACTTACTCACAAAAGATGTGTGAGTATATATTATACTTTAACAAAAAGAATTCTTTCAATTATACATGTTAACAACCATACAAACCATATCTTTTAACTATATTATCATAAAAAGTTTAGAAATTATTTTATTTGAAAACACACACAATTATATATATATATATATATATAAATAAA
>NC_133317.1:13682758-13702402 GCF_012295235.1 Primulina huaijiensis | reverse complement strand
AATCACAAGTTCAGCATCACATGAATTTTCTTTTCTTACTCTTGGATGTTGGCCAATTAAGTTGAGATAAGAATGGATCTGGTTCATGACTAAATCCTTGCAGTAAATCAATAAGTTCACCTTCACTTGTAGCAGAAACTAACATCCTTCTCGAAGCTAATGAAATAAATCCCTGTTCCACAACATCATCAAGAAACGATAGCAGTTTATCATAATAATTGTTAGCATTTAACAAACCAATTGACTTATTGTGGATATTTAATTGTGCCCAACAAACAGTATGAAATATTTCCTCCAAAGTACCGAAACCTCCTGGCAAAGCAATGAAAGCATCTGAATGTTCAATCATTTGAGTAATTTGTTCATACACGTTGTCGACTTTCATTTCTTCTCCTATTGTTGGTCCAGTAAGACTGGCTAAGGTAGTCGGAATAATGCCTAAGACTTCACTTCCACCTGTATGCGCAGCTTTTGCAACTTTTTCCATGAGACCAACTTCACAACCACCATATACCAAATGAATCTTTTTTTTAGCAAGTTTTATTCTAAGCTTTTCTGCTACCTCTTCATAAATTGAATCTTTTCCTGCAATAGATCCACAAAATACACAAATATTTTTGATTTTACTTACCGTGGACGTCGACATGTTGAGAAATATGTTTTCTGCTATTGTCAAATCACAGCATATGAATTTATAAGCGTAGCATGCCAAAAGTCAATATTTGAACAGGAAATTATTATTATTAAAAAAAAATAAAAATGACATAAATTAAAGCACATATATACAGCGTAGTTGTGATTGTGTCTCACATCTTCCTCTAATTTTACGTTCAGTAACGGCTTCAACGTCTTCTATGAGTCGAGGATGTGCTTCCTATCCAATTTTCTTATAAATTGGCAAACAGGGTCTTTTAACGTCAGATTCCCGAGACGAAATTGTATATATATATTTACTTATCTAAACAGATATGCGTTACTACAGCAGGATCTTTATAAGGCTGATTCCACCGTCCATATTGATATTCCTCATGTTGAAATTGCCACCATAGTTTAAGAAGTTCATTTTGCACGTACCCACTAGAATGCGTATCAAGAACCTCTAGAAAATTATTCAAAGGCTCTTTACTCAGACCATTCTTAATGAATAAAATTTTATCTTCTCTATTCATTGATGTAATTCCAACATTTTTGCAATTCCCTTTACAAGTCCACCTTGCATATTTATGACATCCACTTATACGTTTAGCTCTTCGCTTTTTGGCATATGTGCTTTTACCAAATCCTAGCATATGTCTTATTATTATTTCACTTGCTTCCCCAACCAATCGGACTTTTGCTTCAATTATCAACCGAATATCATTCGGTATGCCATATGACATCATCAACCTTAGTCGCTCACATCTAGCTTTATAAATTTTTTTCAACGCATTATAAGGTAAACAAGCAAAATATTTACAAAGATTCACAATACAAGCATCCATATTATTATTATTATTATTATATATTTCAATTATTTTGGGAAAACTGAAAAAAAACCGACTTAGATAGTCACGGAGTACTGTTATCCGCCACTTAATCGGGAAATGAACTAGAATGGGCAAAAACAAAATGAAAATATCAAACAACTATTGTGGATCATATAAAGGCATAAAATCATCATTAAGAATTTCATTTTCTATAAAAGGCTTAAGTCTTTGCCCATTAACTTTAAACATGTTATTATTTTTAGGATTTTCAATATCAACAGCACCGTGAGGATAAACAAATTTAACTATAAATGGTCCTGACCATCTCGATCTTAGTTTTCCTGGAAAAAAATGCAAACGAGAATTATAAAGTAAAACATTTTGTCCAATTTCAAATGACTTTCTCATAATATTTTTATCATGAAATGCTTTAATTTTATCTTTATAAATCTTTGAATTTTCATATGCATCATTTCTTAATTCTTCAAGTTCATTTAATTGCAATTTTCTTAATTTAGATGCATCATCTAAATTAATATTAAATGCTTTAATTGCCCAATAAGTTTTATGTTCAAGTTCAAACGGTAAATGACAATGCTTACCAAAAACTAACCTATATGGTGACATCCCTAATGATGTCTTAAATGCAGTTCTATATGGCCATAATGCATCAGTTAATCTTAAAGACCAATCTTTTCGATTTGGATTAACTGTTTTTTTAAAATTTGTTTTATTTCTCTATTTGCAAGTTCAACTTGACCATTACTTTGAGGATGATATGGGGTAGAAACTTTATGTGTAATGCCATATTTTCTTAACAAAGAAGAAAATGATTTATTTATAAAATGACTTCCCCCATCACTAATTATTGCTCTAGGTATTCCAAATCGACTAAAAATATTTTCTTTTAAAAATTTTATAACAACTTTATGATCATTAGTTCTACATGCAATTGCTTCAATCCATTTTGAAACATAATCAACAGCGACTAAAATGTACGTATATCCAAAAGATAATGGAAATGGACCCATAAAATCTATCCCCCAACTATCGAATATTTCAATAATTATGATTGGATTTAAAGGCATCATGTTTCGTTTTGAAATTGATCCCATCTTCTGACAGTTTTCACAAGATTTGCAAAATAAATGCGTATCTTTGAATAAAGAGGGCCAATAAAATCCACATTGTAAGATTTTTGCAGCTGTTTTATTGGATGAAAAATGACCTCCACATGCTTCAGAATGACAAAATTTAATAACATTACTTACTTCATTGTCGGGTATGCATCGTCGAAAAATTTGGTCAGGACAATACTTAAACAAGTAAGGATCATCCCAATAAAATTTTTTAACTTCTATCAAGAATTTATTCTTATCCTGTGAATTCCAATGAGAAGGCATTTTATTTGTCACAATAAAATTTACAATGTTAGCAAACCAGGGCATAATAGTAGCATAAAACAACTGATCATCTGGAAAATTTTCATTTATTGGTATTTCATTATGAGATGATTCAGTCATTATTCTAGATAAATGATCGGCTACGACATTTTCTTTTCCTTTTTTATCTTTAATTATAATATCAAATTCTTGTAACAATAAAATCCACCGTATTAATCTTGGCTTAGCATCTTGTTTATTTGATAAATATTTTACGGCAGAATGATCAGTGTACACAATAGTAGTAGAACCAATTAAATAAGATCGAAACTTATCTAATGCAAATACTACTGAAAGTAATTCTTTTTCAGTAGTTGAATAATTTATTTGGGCACTATTTAAGGTTCTACTAGCATAATAGATTGCATACGGTTTTCCTTCTTTTCTCTGTCCTAACACAGCTCCTATAGCATAATCACTTGCATCACACATTAATTCAAATGGTAAAGACCAATCTGGAGGTTGTAAAATAGGTGATGTAATTAAAAGATTAATTATTTTTTTAAAAGCATTTTCACATTTCTGAGTCCATTCAAATTGTGTATCTTTTGTTAAAAGATTCGAAATTGGTTTAGATATTATGCTGAAATTTTTTATAAACCTTCTATAAAAACCTGCATGACCCAAGAATGATCGAACTTCTTTGACCGTTTTTGGTGATGTTAAATTAGCAATAACATCAACTTTGGCTTTATCAACTTCAATTCCTTTTTCAGATATCACATGACCTAACACAATCCCAGATTTAACCATATAATGACATTTTTCCCAATTTAAAACAAGATTTTTTTCTTCACATCGTTTTAATACTTCTTCTAGGTTTTTAAGACAATTTTCAAATGAGTTTCCAAAAACAGTTATATCATCCATAAAAACTTCTACAAATTCTTCAATCATATCACTGAAAATACTTAACATGCATCTTTGAAAAGTAGCCGGAGCATTACATAAACCAAATGGCATTCTTTTAAATGCAAAAGTTCCGAAAGGACAAGTGAAAGTAGTTTTTTCTTGATCTTCTAATGATATAGGTATTTGATAATACCCCGAATACCCATCAAGAAAACAGTAATAAGAATTTCCTGCTACTTTTTCTAGAATTTGATCTAAAAATGGTAGTGGGAAATGATCTTTTCTAGTTGCATCATTTAATTTTCTATAATCAATACACATACGCCAACTAGATGGAATCCTAGCTTGTAATAACTCTCCCTTTTCATTTTTTATAACAGTGATGCCTGACTTTTTAGGTACTACTTGTGTTGGACTTACCCATTTACTATCTGAGATTGGATAGATAATTCCAGCGTCTAATAGTTTTAATACTTCATTCTTAACAACTTCCTTCATATGTGGATTTAACCTTCTTTGTGGTTGTTGATATGTTTTAGCATTTTCTTCCAAATGAATTTTATGTGTGCAAATTAAAGGATTTATACCTTTTATATCTTTCAAAGTCCATCCAATTGCATTTTTATATTTCTTAAGTAATTTAATTAAATCTTCTTCTTGATTTGGTAGAAGAGTGGAAGAAATTACAACAGGAAATGTTTTATTTTCACCAAGAAATACATATTTCAATTCGAATGGTAAAACTTTTAATTCAAGTTTTGTATTATCATCTTTTTTAAAATTATTTTCAGACTCAAAACTTTCTATTGAAAAAACTTCAGATTGTTGATTTAAGTTTTCTTCTTGTATATTTTCTTCCATAATTGTTTCAATTTCATTATCATATTCATTTTCATTAATACTTGGTTGTTTACATAAATTGAACACATTAAGTTCTAGAGTCATATTTCCAAAAGACAATTTCATTATTCCATTTCGACAATTAATTAAAGCATTTGAAGTTGCTAGAAATGGTCGTCCCAATATTACTGGAATTTCATTATGTACTTCTATTGGTTGTGTATCCAAAACAATAAAATCTACAGGATATATGAATTTATCAACTTGAACCAACACATCTTCTACAATACCTCTAGGTATTTTGATTGACCTATCCGCCAGTAAGAGAGTAACAGAAGTGGGTTTTAATTCTCCTAAATTAAGTTTTTCATAAACTGAATAAGGAAGTAAATTCACACTTGCTCCCAAATCTAACAAAGCTTTTTTAATTTTATTTTCTCCAATAATACATGAAATTGTTGGACAACCAGGATCTTTATATTTTAAACTAGAATTATTTTGAAGAATAGAACTTACTTGTTCAGCCAAGAATGCTTTCTTCTTCACATGCAATTTTCTCTTCACAGTACATAAGTCTTTTAAAAATTTTGCATATGAAGGTACTTGTTTAATAGCATCTAATAATGGAATATTTATCTTTACTTGTTTAAAAACTTCATAGATATCAGAATCATTTTTTTGTTTTTTATGATTTGTTAATGCATGAGGAAATGGTGGAGGTTTATTTGATTCATTTACTATTTCAGATGATTTATCATTCAACATATTATTTTTAGAATTTAAGGTATCATCATTCTCAAAAGTATCAGGATTATCATCCTTACTCTTTGATTTTAAATGATCCTTGTTTTCATTACTATATGGATCATTAACTATTTTACCACTTCTAAGGGTAATAACAGATTTTATTTGATCAATTTTTTCATTTTTTAATTCTTGATTTTGATTTTTAGGATTAGGTTGAGGTTGAGATGGAAATTTTCCTTTTTCATGAATATTAAGTGCAGATGCAAATTTTGCAAGAGTTTCTTTCAAATCAGTCATAGA
The DNA here is from genome assembly GCF_012295235.1 of Primulina huaijiensis. Classification (NCBI taxonomy): domain Eukaryota; kingdom Viridiplantae; phylum Streptophyta; class Magnoliopsida; order Lamiales; family Gesneriaceae; genus Primulina; species Primulina huaijiensis. The sequence goes on along the minus strand of NC_133317.1, from coordinate 13,696,755 downwards.
TTGACTGTTTTGAATATTGATAGATTCTTGCTTTTGGATAAATGCATGAATTACATCTTCAAAGTTTTTTCTTGGAGGTGTAACATAAGGAATATAACCTTGATGATTTTGGTTATTTTGAAAATATTGTTGTGAGGGTTGTGCATTATTATCATTCCTCCAACTAAAATTAGGATGATTTTTCCATCCAGGATTATATGATGTTGAAAAAGGATCTAGTATTGGTTTTTTATAATTGTTAACATAATTTGCTTGTTCATGGAGACATTCTTTAAATGAAGGTAATGTTGGACAATCTTTTGTAGCATGATCATGTGTATCACATATATGACAAACAATTTCTTGAATACTTTTTAATTGACCACTCTTTTTCATTTCTAATGACTCAATTTTTCTTGCTAAAGATGCAAGTTTAGCTTGAATATCTATATCATCTTTAAGATTATAGATACCACCCCCATTTGTTGAATTATTGATTTTAGTTGTTGGTGGTTCTATTGTGCCTATATTATCCCAATTTTGAGCATTTTCTGCTAATGAATCCAAATACTCCATAGCTTCATTTGGGTTTTTATCTTCAAAAGTTCCATTACACATGAATTCTATCATTTGCCTATCTTTAGGTATTAGACCTTCATAAAAGTGAGAAACTATTCTCCATGTTTCAAAACCATGATGTGGGCATGTATTAAGTAATTCTTTATATCTATCCCAACATTGATAAAATGTTTCTCCTTGTTTTTGAGAAAAAGTAGTAATTTGTCTTTTAAAAGAGTTTGTTCTATGGGAAGGAAAAAACTTTTTGAGAAATTGTTGTTGTATTTCTTCCCATGATCTTATTGAACTTGATCTCAAATTTTGTAGCCATGTTTTAGCTTTATCTTTTAAAGAAAAAGGGAAAAGCTTTAATCGAACTATATCCATGCTACAATTTTGATCATTATAAGTGTTACAAACTTCCTCAAATTCTCTTAGATGTAAATATGATTTTCAGAATCTAAGCCATGAAAATTTGGTAAAAGTTGAATAATTTGAGGTTTAAAGTTGAAATTATATGCGTCACGAGGAAAATCTAAACAAGATGGGGCACTAGTTCTAATAGGGTTCATATGGTGCCTAAGTGTTCTTAATTGATCATGTTCTTGATTATTATTATTATTATTGTTATTATTGTTATCATTATCTTGGTTATTTGAATTATCATCCATGTTTAAATTATTTTCAGATACTCGAATAAGTCTACCACTTTTTTTTCGACTCCAAATACTCATACAAAAAAAACAACACACTACTTATAAATAAAACATAATTAACAAATATCAACTTAATTTATACCTCCCCGGCAACAGCGCCAAAAACTTGCTACTACTTAAATTATAATTCACCCAAGTGTAGGTTGTCTGCAAGTAATATATTTCGTAAGTACGAGATCGATCCACAGAGAGGTTATTTTAAGTTTAAATTTATTAATTTATAGATTACCAAATGCAAGAACGAAGTTTACAAATTATAAATTTTGTCAAGGCTCGAGGATTTATTCTTGGTTTATGCAATATTGTTTAACTAAAAGTAAAACAAAGGAAACCACCATAAATAATGGTTCCAAGAAAATAAAAATATTTAAACACACACCTAATATAATATAGTTCCCACTATAGAAAATACCGAATTCACCGATATTTTATATATGGTACCTATGATTATATATATAACTATATAAATATATAACTGCATAAAATAAATGTTAAATTAAATCATTATATTTCATTTAGAACAACCGGCAGAGCCACGCTATTGCCTAAATGAAATATATGATTTAATAAGTTAGTTGCGGGAAAGTAAAAGTTAGTTGCGATAAAGTAAAAGTTAGATGCGGAAAGTAAAAGTTAGTTGCGATAAAGTAAATGTTAGATGCGGAAAGTAAAAGTTAGTTGCGATAAAGTAAATGTTAGATGCGGAAAGTAAAAGTTAGTTGCGATAAAGTAAATGTTAGATGCGGAAAGTAAAAGTTAGTTGCGATAAAGTAAATGTTAGATGCGGAAAGTAAAAGTTAGTTGCGATAAAGTAAATGTTAGATGCGGAAAGTAAAAGTTAGTTGCGATAAAGTAAATGTTAGATGCGGAAAGTAAAAGTTAGTTGCGATAAAGTAAATGTTAGATTGTTAGATATCATAATATTTCATTTAGAACAACCGGCAGAGCCACGCTATCGTCTAAATGAAATATATGATATAATTATATATATATATATATATATATATATATATATATATATGTATAATATAACAATAATAATTGATGAAATATTTATTGTATCAAAATTAAACAACAAATCAAGATAACCACTTCAATGGTATCAAGCATTTGATGTAAATTGATAACAACAAATAATTCATTTTTATACCTACAATAAAAAGAAATTAGCAAAATGAAAAGAAATAAAGAAAGAATATACAAAATATAAACAATCTTACTTCACCAAGAATTCATCCTCTTCACCTTGACATAATAGATTTAGCTTTCCATGAACTTACTTTTGATCAACACTAAAAACATCACTCATAATTTGGAAAATGAAAAATATATTGGAACTTAGAACTTTTATACTCACTCACACTATATTTTACAATGAGATAGAATGATTCTCAAGCTAGCACAAGGCCTCTATTTATAGGCCAAATGAGAGAAAGGGTCAAAAATTCTATTAATGCAATGTAGTTGTAATAGTAGTCTTTGTCTCCTCCAACTTCAATTTCATGTCCCTTCTTTCAATGCTTTGTTCCACGACTTTAATCACTGAATTTGACTCTCCTCAAAACAGCAAACATGTGAGGAATTGTCTGTAGATGAATTTTGCCACTTGGTTCACCTCATTTGGTTAAATATTGAAATAGTTATGATTTTTTTATTATATGCTGGTCATGATGAAAGTAAATTTGTCCTCCTTTTGATATTTTCACAATTTGATCATCTTAACCAACTTTTTAAGCAATCATGTCTTCTGCAAAGTTGTAGATAATTTCTCAAGGATTCCAAACATGTTTGAATCACCTCCATTTGAGTTTTCTAGCTTGAGTTATCATTATTTTACTAACACGTATAAAACCTGAAAATAAAACATATTTAGTAAGACATTTAAATATAAACACACAATACTAAAATAACATAATTTTATAATTTTAATGAAACTTAAATTTTAAAACATAGGTTATAACATATAATAAATTATTAATTTTAAGTTTCATCAATATAATTTAAATTTATCATGTTTTGCCCCTAATTCATTCATATTTGATCATGTCTTGGCAGCGTGTCTGTTGGTTTCAAAAACGATTTCAAAACAAGCGTAAAATCAACAAAACTTTGAAAATACGTAACGTACCGTAAAATAATCGAACACCATTATTTTTCATGCATAACACAATTAAATAAATACTATGGTGTGATGGATGAGTAAAAGGAGAATATGGCGTGCTTTTGCGTATTTAACGCTCGGTTATTCGTTGCCGATAGCGAAGAACGGTGGCGTAGACTCTTAGGCTGAAATCCCCTTGAAGCTCACGGTTTTCTCTTAAAATATTTAAGTGTGTGTGTCGTAAGTAAATTGGAGAATTGGTGTGCTGAATTCTTGAAAGTGGCATGGGTAATATGGGGTTTGGGGTGGGGTTTTAGCTTATAAATAGTTAATTAATCATCAATTAAGATTAGGACCATTGGTGCTTAATTAAAATATTAAAAATAGTTCTGATTAAATAAGTTTGTGAATTTATTAGTCGGGTTACCAAAACGTTCGTATTTTTGTTTAAAACCCAACACCGATAAAAATTACGTCTCGGCGTATAAAATCACCACAAAACCCCTTATTTTCAAAAATAAGAAAAATCATCATTCTTAATTTAAATAATTAAAAACAATTAACCAATAAAAACAATTTCTATTTTTCAGCTTTCAGTCTCCGTTCCTCGATCGCAACTCGAATAACCTTTAAAAATACATTTTTATGCAACAATGTAGAAAAGTATATTTCTAACATGCAAATATGCACAACATAATTAATACATGCAATTAAAACAATTAATTAAAATAAAATAGAATTAAATAATTGCATGCATGTGGTTCGTGTGGACCTTCGAATTTTCGGGGCGTTACAGTCTTCCCCCTTAAATTGAATTTTGATACTTGCAATTTGTGCACTTAAACTATTCTTATAATTCGTATAGATTGTTAGTTTTCTTGGGCACAATTATGCGTTTGTTGTTATTGTTGGTGTGCTTGCAGGAATCTAGGTAAGGTTACTACATAGGCGTGAAAAGGAACGAAAATGGCGCTTAGAAGAAGAGGTGTGTGCAAGCCCCAGCACTGAAGGCAGTGAGACCCGCACATATGCGCGAGTCGGAGGTGCGCATATGCGCGCAAGACAAGGTGAAACCCAGAGAACCTCGCGCATATGTGCGCAAGAAGAAATTCCCGAAGCTCAAAACAGAAGACTCAGCGCATATGTGCGGAGAAATGACACACATATGCGCGCAAGAGAGACTGCCCAACGATGACAGAAGGACGTGCTCATATGCGCTTATCAAGGGCGCGCATATGCGCGCGATGTGATTTCTAGAATTTTTTAGGTTTCGGCGTGAGCTTAAAAGAGGGAGAGAATTAATATAGAGGGGAGCCGACATAACAGAGAAGAGAAGGAGAGCAAAAGCGAGAGCCGAAGACGGAACGCGAAGAACGGTGTACAAATACGCTGATCCGGACACGGAAATGCACTGTGATCTCTATTCAACACGTTTCTAATTCGGTTCTTTACTTTTACGTTTTTAATGATTACAAACAGGTTTTGTTTTGATTTAGATTCGAGCATGAACTAATCTTATTTTCTAGAGAATTACATAGTCGTGGTTGAACCTATGTTATTGACGTTTTTAATTTTCATTGAATTAATTCATCGTGTTTATTTGTGATTTCTTGTCGTTAATGCTTTTGAATTACCGGCCATAATTCGATTGATCAAATAATTAAGATCTAACACTCGAGAGAGGGGATTGAAATTAGGACAGGGGAAATCACATCGTCAGATGTTTATAACGTGCAAAAGATGTATAACTCTAGTGAATCCATAAAGAGAACATTGTTTGCATTTATTACGTGTTACGTGATTTTGAATAGACATATTAAAATCAGTAATAGGTAATACAGTTCTATTTATCACTTGAAAAAGGAAATAGAAAAATTCTGAGTTCTTGGTTAGTAAACATGATGCAATTTAATAATATGTTAGTCAGTTTTAATTTAGCATAGAGGAAACCAGACGAAATCATATCTCTAGATTTATCTGCTCACTGGATTTCATTTACGTGCTAAGAATTACAGGATTCATTATTTTCTTTGAATTGATTATAAACCAAATCTTTTATTTTTCTAAATAAAGTGTAACTATGTCAATTATGGTACTTAATATACAGTTTTGAATAATTACTCCTCGTGGGATCGATATTTGTACTCATACCAGTACTAAAACATGACACCGTACACTTGCGGTAGTGAAAACACGCAACAAATTTCTCCCTCGAAATTAGCTTATCCTTGATAACCCAAAGTTTAGACTTAGTTCTAGTGTCCCGAAAATCCACGCTTCCGATGCGCTACTCTGATAATACTTAAGTTCTAAAATGTCCTTACGTCTCCTCGATCCCAATTAAATTTTCCTTCTAAATCCTTATGTGCGAATCTTCAACTTACAATAACCCATGGTGACCTAGTTCTATTTTTTTCTATAACCTCGAATTACAACTTTTATTACAATTCCCAAAAATCACAATGGATGACCACACTTAACATATATTATTTTCCTTATATTATACTTAAAATGTTCATCAACCTATCATATTTCAACCTTAAAATCCCAGACACACCTTCAAATTCTTAGATTTTTAATCCTAATATCGATTCGTCCTACAATACCCTTGAGTAAAATTCCTTATAATGTTATAACCCAAGATATCACAAGGTTCCAAGTATATTTAAAAGTCTAAATCGTCGAAAATTCTTATCATTTAACACATTCAATTATCGCTTATTGCTAAATTAGTCCCAAAGTTCCGTAATAATTGCAAAACTAATTCTTAATTTCCTCAAAAATCATCCTAATTGGTCCTTAATTTCAAAAATCCTACAGTTAACCCATAAGTTCTCGGTATTCTTAATTTTCTTCTACAGTTTTCCCATGGCAAAATTTCAAAAATTTAAACTTATTTACCCAAAAATCAATTCTCATAATCAATCTTACCTTTTCATTAAAACATAACAGCCCAAATTATACATTTTTATATTTCCAAAGTCGTTGCTATCCTCGAATAATTATTAATTATGAGTAATTCCCAACATTAACTCAACTAGTAACCACGAATCATAAATATTTTCTTGAAAAATCTACGTGTTCCAAAAATATTAATAATATTAACGATTAACTTATGGTCCAAAAAGTAGAACGTCAATGCTAAGACCCAATAATCAACATAGTCCAATTCTACCACAAAGCCAACATGTGTTAAAATCAAATAATTTCTTATTTCAGATCGTATCACGTATAAAAATTATAAAGCATATAAATTATATATTATCATAAAGTTATTAAACATGTGAAGTAAACATATAATTCATGTATTTATGCAGGTATTATCATAAAATCATATAAAGCATATAAACTTACAGATTGAGACTTGACGACTGAGCTTCCCGGCACTGATTGTGGCACAACCCTTTACAGAACCATTGCTCTGATACTGTGGGGACCCGGACGCTAATCCATGTCTTAATCATTATTAACGTCAAATAACAATTAAGAAAAGTGGGACTAAATTTTTTTTTTAAAATTATGAATGCGGAAACGTAATGTAATCTAGTTAATATACATATCAGTATAAGCGTACAACATTTGTACTACAGATATCTATCTCAACTAGGTTCAGCATCTATACATCAAGGGTTGAATCCTACTCTGCCTCTGGGCCCGGATCTCCACGCTAACTATACTCTCTCATCCTCTTTCTGATCCTGATCCTGTCCCACCTGTTGTCAAGCACACATACAAACAAGACAATAGCCGGATAACTCCTGTGAGAATTACATTCCCAGTATAAATCTTGTATACATGCATTTCATTTAAACAGTTATAAAAACATGAAATAAGCATTTATAACATGTATCAAAATCAGAAACATGAATCAATATAAACTCTGAATATAACATGTATCAAATCCGACACATGTATCAACGCAAACTCTGAATCACCCTCGGTGACTCATAGACTCTGACTCGACTCGTCCTAATCTAGGGATCCCGATCGGAATAAGAACATACACCCACCTACACTCCCGATCGGGGTGGTGGTATGTTCTTATTCACGGACTTTGGCCCTTTCCATATCGAACATCAGTAATAGAAAAAACTCCAATTCTATCCACTTCGATATGACCAAACATCCGGTGTCTTGACCTATCCGTCACAGACTTTGGCATTTTTGCCAATATCCTATCCTGTGACAATGTGCAATGTGCCAGTGACGATTCCATCACTATCCGGCACTACTGTCACAAGATTACTCATTTACAATTAGGCGTATCCGCTTATGACTCAATACATAAATCAATAAATCAAAGATATCAATCTCATTTAATTGCAAATATCAATGCAATAAAGTAAAGTCTGTGATTTTGGGAAACTCAAGTCAATCGGACTCGAGTTGTGCAATCCCGCATCAACATAAATTTATACCTTTCTTCCTGACGATCTGATAAAGTCGGAGTCTCGAATTCAAAGCTATCAATGTCACTCAATCTGAAATGACGTATCAAGAAATACAGTATCACTATACAACTCAATTCAAGACGTGTTCTGATCAATACTCAATTCAATACACAATCTGATCAATGTCACTACATAACAGTACAATCTGAATCACTACTGAATCTGATCAATATCAATCTACTGATGTTTCGACGGCATAACAATACAATCTCGATAACCCTATCAATCTCAACATCACAGATATAATATCACAACTCATAATCGGTATCAATTCAACTCATAACTTCAATAATAACAGATCATAATATCAAATATGCGCAATCTCAATCGTATCACTTCCGAAAATCATAACAAATACATACACAGTCTGTTCTTCGATCTGACTTCAAGTATACAATGTCTACTACGTCAAGAACGCTATATATGAATCCTATCTGATTTCTTCAATAGCATAATTTCAAATGATATCAAAACGTAACAAAACTTACGTCCTGTTGTAGCTGTTGTCGCTAGGAACTCGGTACTAAAGTCGGATTCAAAATCTAACGGACGGATCTTTCGCAAATCGAGTTCTAAAATTCACGGAACTTGGAATATTCTCTGGAGCTTGCTTTCCTCTTCTTGCTGCCGAATTCAAGGAATGAAGGTTATATATATATACATACAGAAACGTTGCATCAATGAACCAAGTGTCAATTTTTCCTTTTGCATGACTCGCGCATATGCGCGCCCAAGCCCCGCGCGTATGCGCGAGACCTACTGTCTCGGTAGGTAACCTTCTCGGCAGCTCGCGCATATGCGCGCCCTTCATCCCCGCATATGCGCGAGGCTCTTGGGTCATGATACTAACATCTACGCACAACTCGCTCATATGCGCGGACACTCCTCGCGCATATGTGCGAGGTCTTCTGCCACTGTCGCGCATATGCGCGGCTTCTTGTCGCGCATATGCGCGAGGTGTTCTGTTCTCGCACGTATTTCGTGTTTTCTTCCGTATTTTTTTGTCTAATCCTTTCCGTCTATAATTACATCAGTTATCACAAAATCATTTCAGATTACGGTAATCAAAATCTTGGGCCTTACATTTCTCCCCTCCTAAGATATGATTTTGTCCCCGAAATCACAAGCAATCATATCAGATAAAGAAAGAAATGTATAACAAAATCAATCAAAAACCCATATCAGTGAAATAACTCTGGACATTGCTACCTCATATCAGACTCAGTCTTCCAGGTAGCTTCTTCGATGCCCTGACGACTTTATTGTACTTTCAACACCGGAATAGTCTTCGTTCTGAATTCTCTTTCTTTCACGGATTTCCGATTCCAATCTGGAATAATAATTTAAGAAGTATAATCTCATAATGCAGCTCGAAATAACTGATGATAGAATCAATCTCACAATACTGGCTATACAACATCCGTATATACCAATTAACAGCTCATACAATATCAATACTATCATCTCCTATCAATCTGATAATTTCAATCATGGTTATATTCATTTTCAACCTCAAATATTAACAGTCATCATCCGACGTTGACATATTCCGTCTATTTATTCTGAGCTGTCTTTATTCTCTTCTGAATCAGTTTCAATTTCTTTTTCATATTTCTGATCCTATTAAAGCCAATCTCAGGTATCACCGAGATATAATCCCCATACGAAGAAAATCTGCAGTCCTCACTTTACAATGCCTCGAATGATGCTATCTCGATACTCATCTGATAATTATCGTTATACGATAATTTACAAGTGACAATAAATCATGTCAACTAGTACTAAAATCCAGCACTACTGTTCCTGGATATTCTCCAGTATCAGGATAGTTCGCTTCGACTATCCGTTGATCTATAAATGATAAGTGAAAGATCTTATTGTATATTCAGCCAAAAGTACAAATCAACCGAAAATCATGATATGATAAAATCAACTTTGGCATTCAGTACAACTTGCGCCCCTCTTTGACAGAAATCTCAGTAATCTAGTCATATCTGTACGTCTTCATTTACAAAATAACATATACATATTCGAGCAATCTGTCAATCACAATCATATCACATCACAATCTTGAACATATTGCGATAGTTCCATCACAAAATCCATAGAAATGTACTCCCATTTCTATTCAGGAATTAATAATTTATATAACCAATCTCCTCGTTCCTCTCATTCTCTCCTATTGGTGGCCAATATAGACATCTCAGTACAAATTTTTCCACAACTAATCTTATCTGTTTCCGTCAAAACTATCTTTTAGAATTATCATATATTGTCTGTCACCAGAATAAATACTGAATCGGCTACTGTGCACTTCCAACCATATCTGTCATTTCAAATTCAAATAGTCGGCCCAACCAAGTCGATTATTTACATACAATACAGTATCACATACCTGATATTCTGATCGACATCCAGTTCTGATTATCGAAATCGAGTTCCAAAAATTCTGATCAAATTTCTGAACTGCTTTAGTTTTCAAAATCAGCTCTGGTTCTGTTTGAACTGTATATCATTTCACCGATGCATAACAATCTGTATCAACCACGGATTCAGAACAACAGTAATATCGGATTAGATTTGAAATTTCAATCACTGCTCTATTAAACTCATAAAATGCAATGTCTAACACTACTGTCGATTCGGACTAACCGATCACATCTTCGAGTTGTTTAAATCAACTGCTATATCATTTTTAAATGTAATGTCCCCCAACCAGTATTATCTGTCTCAAATACTGTTTTAGAACAATAACAATTCTCCAGCAATTTCAAAACAACAATCATATATAATAGCCTGTTAAACTCATACATCTATGAATTTCTGACATTTCTGAATATAAGCTGTCTCAATCAAGATTCACCTGTCAACAGTTTGTGTATACCATAATCTCAGTTCTCAGAATATTCAATAAAAAATATTCGATTCAGTCGGTCATATGCTGTGATTAATCAAAATATCCTAAATATACCGAGCATAAAATCATCAGAATATCTCTGAACACCGGATTCATCCACCCATAACTGAACTGATAAACAGAACTGAAGTATTTTACCGAGAACCACACAATCAGATTTAACTCTAACTTTTAGACAGTAAATCTTCTAACTGATATTTCAATTCTTCCAATTCAATCAACATTATTCTGTATGTAATTCTAACAATAAGAACAGTACCTGGTATCACATCAAGGCTGAAATCACTCTCCCTGATATAAGGCAAACCCGGAATCTTATCTAGGAAGACTTTAGCAATTCTCCTGCTACTGGCAAATCACTCCATAATACGCTTAGTTTCAGTAATCAACTGAATACATAAGGAATTACTCCATTCCTTTCGATAATCATCGAGTCATAAATAATACGGATATCAAAGGAATTTTAAATCGAAAATCCTTACCGTATATTATTCATTCTTCGGTCATTTCAGGTCCGAATCTTACCATCTTCTGTCAAAAATCTATAATAGTTCTGTCACTATCTCATCAAGTGCATCCTGGGTCTGTCCCTCGGTCACTACAACCAGATAATTCTGCTCCATGAGATTTCCGGGAACCTCTATGTGGACAAACTCTAGCAAAATGTCCCCGCTGTCTACAGATATTGCATCTACCAGTCACTCCTTGGCATTGCTCTGTGGGAGGTCTCCCTCCGCAAGTTCTGCAATAAATCCCCGTATAACTCGGGCTAGAACCACTGGAGCTAGATGAACCGCTCCCTAACTTCTTGAACTGTTTCCTTCGAGCTTTCAACTATTCTTTCTTTCCACCACTGCTGCCAATCTCTATTCTTGGAGGCAGTTGTTGGGGTCTCGGTGCTAGAAGAACATACGAGGCTTCTTTTTGTCTCATCAGAACTGTCTTGCTCTTCTGGCTCTGTTCAGTGTATCAGCAAAGTTATTCGATTGTTTCACATTTACCAATGTACGTATCTCCGGATTCAATCCCTGGATGAACTGATCAAATACAGCTGCATCATTCCTAGCCACGTGAGGGGCAAAACGTAGCAAGGTGAAGAACTGGGCCAAATATTCATCAATATTCAACTGAACCTGTCTTAAATTAGTAAACTCTGCACTTTTATCATGTCTGTATGATACGGGAAAGAATCTTTGATAGAATTCAACTTTAAAAATTTCCCATGTAATCACTGGACCACACTGTTCTAATTCTTCTTTGGTTACCAGCCACCAACTCCTTGCGACTTCCCGTAACTTGTTCCCAATCAGTTTAACTCTACAATCATCTGTGAAACCAAGAAATTCAAATAGCATTTCTATGTCCTCTAGCCAATTTTCACAATCGACTGGCGTCTCAGTACCCTTCAGAATCGGGGGTTGGAATGACTGAAACCTCATCACTTGTGTTTCCATTAGAGTTTCTGACACATCCATCTGATCAGTCGAAGTACTACCTCTTCTGTAATTCATCGAGGAGGAATATCTGATGATCACAAGAGTCAGCAATCATATGAGAAAAATCCGTCTCAGTCCCTTTCTGATCAGCTTACCTCTGATCAAGAATGGGTTTTGATTCATTTCCAAATAATACACATTACCAAATCAACTCAGATATTCAGGTAACATGTATTTTCAAAAACAGTAAGCACATATTGCAACATTAGCAGATACAATGTAATTCAACATTATAATAAATCACATGCTAGCAAACACATGCAAGGAAAGAAAATTCATTCTACCCCGCTCACTAGCTTCTATCTCGGTCTTAAAAACCTACAGTTCTGGACCGATTGCTCTGATACCACCTGTTTTGGGGACCCGGACGCTAATCCATGTCTTAATCATTATTAACGTCAAATAACAATTAAGAAAAGTGGGACTAAATTTTTTTTTTAAATTATGAATGCGGAAACGTAATGTAATCTAGTTAATATACATATCAGTACAAGCGTACAACATATGTACTACAGATATCTCTCTCAACTAGGTTCAGCATCTATACATCAAGGGCTGAATCCTACTCTGCTTCTGGGCACAGATCTCCATGCTAACTATACTCTCTCATCCTCTTCCTGATCCTGATCATGTCCCACCTGTTGTCAAGCACACATACAAACAAGACAACAGCCGGATAACTCCGGTGAGAATTACATTCCCAGTATAAATCATGTATACATGCATTTCATATAAACAGTTATAAAAACATGAAATAAACATTCATAACATGTATCAAAATCAGAAACATGAATCAATATAAAATCTGAATATAACATGTATCAAATCCGACACATGTATCAACGCAAACTCTGAATCACCCTCAGTGACTCATAGACTCTGACTCGACTCGTCCTAATCTAGGGATCCCAATCGGAATAAGAACATACACCCACCTACACTCCCGATCGGGGTGGTGGTATGTTCTTATTCACGGACTTTGGCCCTTTCCATATCGAACATCAGTAATAGAAAAAACTCCAATTCTATCCACTTCGATATGACCAAACATCCGGTGTCTTGACCTATCCGTCACAGGCTTTGGCATTTTCACCAATATCCTATCCTGTGACAATGTGCAATGTGCCAGTGACGATTCCATCACTATCCGGCACTACTGTCACAAGATTACTCATTTACAATTAGGCGTATCCGCTTATGACTCAATACATAAATCAATAAATCAAAGATATCAATCTCATTTAATTGCAACTATCAATGCAATAAAGTAAAGTCTGTGATTTTGGGAAACTCAAGTCAATCGTACTCGAGTTGTGCAATCCTGCATCAACATAAATTTATACCTTTCTTCCTGACGATCTGATAAAGTCGGAGTCTCGAATTCGAAGCTATCAATGTCACTCAATCTGAAATGACGTATCAAGAAATACAGTATCACTATACAACTCAATTCAAGACGTGTTCTGATCAATACTCAAATCAATACACAATCTGATCAATGTCACTACATAACAGTACAATCTGAATCACTACTGAATCTGATCAATATCAATCTACTGATGTTTCGAAGTCATAACAATACAATCTCGATAACCCTATCAATCTCAACATCACAGATATAATATCACAACTCATAATCGGTATCAATTCAACTCATAACTTCAATAATAACAGATCATAATATCAAATATGCGCAATCTCAATCGTATCACTTCCGAAAATCATAACAAATACATACACAGTCTGTTCTTCGATCTGACTTCAAGTATACAATGTCTA
>NC_133317.1:13669111-13682638 GCF_012295235.1 Primulina huaijiensis | reverse complement strand
TATATATACAGACACGTTGCATCAATGAGCCAAGTGTCAATTTTTCCTTTTGCATGACTCGCGCATATGCGCGCCCAAGCCCCGCGCATATGCGCGAGACCTACTGTCTCGGCAGGTAACCATCTCGGCATCTCGCGCATATGCGCGCCCTTCATCCGCGCATATGCGCGAGTCTCTAAGGTCATGATACTAACATCTCCGCACAACTCGCGCATATGCGCGCACACTCCTCACGCATATGCGCGAGGTCTTCTGCCATTGTCGCTGAAACGTCTGCCTTTCTTTTTCTTAAAATGTGCTATAATTTTTTTTTTTAAACCTCCCTAGCATCGTCCGAACCACAAAAATTACATAAAATATTTTAGAAATCATTTTAAAATAAACTCAACCAACTATATATTTGAGAAATACTGTCCATACTATAATCTCTCAAAAATCACTCAAAAGCATAAATAAAAAGTCGTAAAAATCTTTAACATAAATCATAATCGTAAATGCGGAAAGCTAGAAGCGTTGGTCCTCGGGTAGTGTGCACCTTCAGTCCAGCAAAGTCAACCATCAAGACCTCTCATCACATTAATATCATAAACACCTGCGATAATCACACCTAGTGAGTCTAAAGACTCAACACACCATAATCTTGATAACAAGTAATACGTATAAAATCACATGCAACAGTGAAAAATACTTGTACTTAAAATATCGTTTTCATGAAGATGCATAAACTTAAAACATGACATTTTCGTAAACATTTTCATGATGCATAAAATTTAATTAAAAACATTTTCATGACATGCATAACATAAACCTTAACCTTTTCCTTTTTTCTTCAACATGACATAACATAAAACATTTTTCATGATCATAAACATTTTCCTGTTCCTTTTCCTTTTCCTTTTCCTTTTCTTTTGTTGAATTCAGATCGTTAATTGTGTCTTTCCTCACATGACATGATCGATGGATCCATCTACATATAACCACAGTACTGGGCGGCGGGGACATCAGCGACCCTCTCACCGGTCAACTGAGCCTTGGCCTAACATGATCTGAAGCGTCTGCTTAATCGTTTTCTTAAAACGTGCTAGAATTCTTTTTTTTTTTTTACCTTATATAGCATCGGCCGAATCATACACATTTGCATAAAAAGATTTTAGAACCATTTTAAAAAGTTAAAAATACCAACTATATATTTGAAAAATACATCCCATACTATAAACTCTCAAAAATAACTTAAAAGCATAAATAAAAAGTCGTAAAAATATCTTAACATAACTTAAAATCATAAATAATAACTAGTGCGGAAAACTAGCGTCGGTCCTCGGGTTATGTTCACCTTAAGTCCAGTCAAATCAACCACCAAGACCTCCATAAACATAATCATCATAATCACCTGCATCAATCACACCTAGTGAGTCTAAAGACTCAACACGTCATATCTTTGATAACAAGTAATACGTAATACAGTTAANCATATCCATATCCATATTCGTATCCATATTCATATTCATATTCATATTCATATTCGTGTATGTTGAATTCAGATCGTGATTGTGACTCGTATTCTTAATCTTAATGGGCGATGGATCCATCTAAAGAAACCACAGTACTGGGCGGCGGGGGACACCAGCAACACTCTCACCGGTCAACTGGGCCCTGGCCAACGTATTAACATATCATGGCATTGGAAATACGATCGTCGGGGCTCCCTCTGGGGCCTTTTCCCATAAATGGGCTCCCTCTGGGGCCTTCTCCCCTCACGACATCTCCAATCATATTCATCGTATTCGTATTCGTATCAACGGAAACACGATCGTCGGGCTCCCACTGGGACCATAACCCTCACGATATTTCCAACATATTGCAGTAGTCACAATCCCTTCACGTCCTTCAACATGTTATCATCACTTAATAAAAACATCATATAATATCATTTTTATTTTGAAACCAAGCATGCAACATGTCTTTTAAATGCCCATATTTCAATCATAAAATCATAGATATTTAAAAATCTTAACTTAACATAATAAAAATCATAAACATCCATAAACATTTTAAAATAAACATTTTAACATCGTAAATGTTTGAAATAAACATTTAAAATAAACATTTTAGCATATTAAATCATAAAACATTAAACATATTATTGTAAAAATCCATAAACATTTAAAATTGACATAATAACATATAAACATCCATAATCATTGAAAATAATCATATTAGCATATAAAATAGCATTTAGGACACTGCCATGACGTTTACTAATTTCTAGGTGGTAAAAAGACCATTTTACCCTTGGATGTAAAATTTTTTGTTTTTGATATTTCTTAATTTCATTGACTCTAACATGTCCCAAATAATTATTTAAGCTTACATGAATTTTCTCATATTTTTATTTAGCCTAAATCGAGGACTTTTAAATTAATTTTTAAATGTGACGTATTAATGCGTTTTAATCCCGAATTAAACCAAACCTGAATATAAAATTCCCAAATTAAAAACTTAGACTTATAATAATTATTTAAGCTTAAACCTAATTTTTCATTATTTTATAAAGCTTAAAACTATGCGTTTTAAGTAACTCGTTAATTAGCGTTTCGTGCGGCGATTAAATCCCGAATAAATCCAAAACCCGTTATTTTGATACCAAATTTTAAACATAACATTTTTAGTATTTATTCTACCCTTCCAAGTCATGAGCCACACCCGTGGACCCGTGGATTCAATTTTAGTTCTTTAATTTTCGAAATTGACACATAATCGAACACACCGAGCCATCTCCCAAAATACTCGAGCCACGCCCGAGCCACCTCAAGCCAAACCCGAACCAACCCACCTAGGGACCCTACTGACCAGCCCTGACCCCTGGACCTAGCCCCTAACTCGCTCAAACTCTCCTGGAAACTGAGACCAAATCTGCATGTGTGTGGGCGTGTGTTTCATGGGGACTTTAGGACTCCTATCTTGACTAGGACCCCTTCCAGCTCTTAACCACTTGACCCCTCATGACCCTAACCTTCCCTGGACCACGCCCAGACCAAGCCCAGACCAACCCTTACCCTGGAACCCAAGCAGGACGCGTCTGAATTCCGATAACACAAGCTGCGTGTCTTGTGCTTCTTCACGCCCTCTCACTCCAGCGGCCAGCCAGCCACTCCAGACCCTGCCCCAACCATGGACCACCATCCTTAGACCCTAAAGGACCCACCGTGAGCCTCCCTACCCCAGCTGCATGCCCTCTTGGCTGCTGTCAAACCCACAGCTCGCGTGAGGAGTCCATGCTCCACGGGACTCCTCCCAAGCTGCGCCCAAGGAGTCCTAGCCATGCTAGGACTCTTCCTGACCCTAACCCACGTCTAGCCAAGGTCCCTACCCAAGCCCTGGCCAAGCCTTGAGTCCCCATGCAAAGAACCGAACCCATGATGCAAGTGAAAACCAAAAACAAAACTCACGGCTCCTTCACGATAACCCACTGTTCCAGCTTGGTTTTCTTTTTTAAATTGTCATGTTTTGATCATAATTCACTCATATTTTAACATGTATTGACATATCCTAATTCATGGCAGCCCCTTAACACATAGAAACATATTTTTGGAACCAAAACAACATGCTTTAAAATTCATGTTTGCATAAAAACGAAAATACATCAAAGTGCAACTTATTTTTCATGCAATTCAATTTTAAATAATTACTATGGTGTGAATGATGAGTAAAAGGAGAATATGGCATGCCTTTGCGTTATATACGCACGAAATATCGTTGACGTCGAAAAACGGAACGAGGAGACGAAGGCTAGGCGGTTTCCTTTGAAGCTATCACAAATTTTCCTTCAATATTTGAGTGTGTGGGCGTCGTGTATTGGGGGTGGGGGAAGAGTTTTCTTTTTTTACAAATTGAGTGGCCGAGAGTTTACTTGAATTGTGTAGGGTTTTTTGTTTAATAAATACTTTAAATACTAATTAAACAACTAAATAGACTTTAGGCCTTTTAAGCTTCAAAATTAAGCCCAATAGTCCTACTTAGGATTTAATAAAAATAATTACAAAGTTTTTGTTTAAATAGATTTGTGAATTTATTAGCCGGGTTGCCTGAAAGCTCGTATTTTTCTTGAAAAACCAACACCGATAAAATTTACGTCACGGCGTATAAAATCACCTCAAAATCTTTTATTTTCAAAAATAGGAAAAAGCTTCATCCTTAATTTAAATAATCAAAAACTAATATTTAATAAAAACATTTTCTATTTTTCAGCCATCGGTCTCCGTTCCTCGATCGCAACTCGAATAACCTTTAAAAATATATTTTAATGCAACCGTGTAGAAAAATATATTTTAAACATGTAAATATGCACAACATAATTAATTTATGCAACTAAAACATTTAATTAAAATACAAAGAATTTAATAACTCAAATGCATGTGGTTCGCGTGGACCTTTAAATTTTCGGGGCGTTACAATCTTCCCCCCTTAAATTGAATTTCGTCCTCGAAATTCGTTTATCCTTAATAACATAAAGTTTAGATTCAGTTCTACTATCCCAAAAATTCACGCTTCCTCTACGCTACTATAATAAAATTTAAGTTCTAGAATGTCCTTATGTCTCCTGGACCCTTAATTAATTTTACCTTCTAAATCCTTATTTTCAAATCGCAACTTAAAAGACCCATAATGACTTAGTGCTATTATTATTATAACCTTGAATTTCAATTTTTCTTACAATTCTCTATATTAAAAGATGGATGACAATACTTATCGTATATTATTTTTTTTATTTTATACCCAAAATTTTCATAAACCTATCAAATTTCAATCTTAAAATCTCAAACACATCCGCTAACGATTAAATTTTCAAGCATAATATCGATTCATACTTAAAAACCCTTGCTTAACATTCCTTATAACACTATAACAAAAATATCCCAAGGTTCCAAATATTTTTAAAAGTCTAAATCCTCAAAATTCTTACCCTTAAAACCATTAAATTCTCACTTGTTGCTAAACTAGTCCAAAAATTCCGTAATAATTGCAAAACTAATTCTTAATTTCCTCAAAAATCATCCTAATTGATTCTTAATTTCGAAAATCCTACGTTAACCCCTAAGTTCTTGGCATTCTTAATTTCCTGCTACGAGTTTCCCATAACATAATTTCGATAATTTTAAATTTATTACCCAAAAATCAATTTCTATAACCAATCTTATCTTTCATCAAAACTTAAAATACCAAATTATACATTTCTATATCCCAAAGTCGTTACAAATCCTCGAATCATTATTCCTTACGTATAATTCCCAAAAATTAATTCAACTAGTAACCATGAATCATAAATATTTTCTTAGAAAATCTACGTGTCCCAAAGCATTCATAATATTCATGATTAATCTTATAGCCCAAAGAGTAAAACGTCAATACTAAAACCCAAAAATAAACATTGTCCAATTCCACCACGAAGCCAACATGCGTTGAAATCAAATAATTTCTTATTTCATATCGTATCACGTATAAAAATTCTAATGCATATAAAACATTTGTTATTATAAAGCTATGAAACATGTGACGTAAACATATAATTCATATAATTACGCAGGTAACATCATAAAATCATATAAAGCATTTAAACTTACAGATTGAGGCTTGACGACTGATCTTTCTGGCGCTGAAGGTGGCACAACCCTTTACAGGACCTTTGCTCTGATACCAACTGAAACGTCTGCTTAATCGTTTTCTTTCTTAAATTTTCGTTTTTGACACCTTATCAAACGCACCGAGCCATCTCCCAAAATACTCGAGCCACGCCCAAGCCACCTCAAGCCAAACCCGAGCCAACCCACCTAGGGACCCTACTGACCAGCCCTGACCCCTGGACCTAGCCCCTAACTCGCTCAAACTCTCCTGGAAACTGAGACCAAATCTGCATGTGTGTGGGCGTGTGTTTCATGAGGACTTTAGGACTCCTATCTTGACTAGGACCCCTTCCAGCCCTTAACCACTTGACCCCTCATGACCCTAACCTTCCCTGGACCACGCCCAGACCAAGCCCGGACCAACCCTTAACCTAGAACCCAAGCAGGACGCGTCTGAATTCCAATAACACAAGCTGCATGTCTTGGGCTTCTTCACGCCCTCTCACTCCAGCGGCCAGCCCAGCCACTCCAGACCCTGCCCCAACCATGGAGCACCATCCTTAGACCCTAAAGGACCCACCGTGAGCCTCCCTACCCCAGCTGCATGCCCTCTTGGCTGCTGTCAAACCCACAGCTCGCGTGAGGAGTCCATGCTCCACGGGACTCCTCCCAAGCTGCGCCCAAGGAGTCCTAGCCATGCTAGGACTCTTCCTGACCCTAACCCACGTCTAGCCAAGGTCCCTACCCAAGCCCTGGCCAAGCCTTGAGTCCCCATGCAAAGAACCGAACCCATGATGCAAGTGAAAACCAAAAACAAAACTCACGGCTCCTTCACGATAACCCACTGTTCCAGCTTGGTTTTCTTTTTTAAATTGTCATGTTTTGATCATAATTCACTCATATTTTAACATGTATTGACATATCCTAATTCATGGCAGCCCCTTAACACATAGAAACATATTTTTGGAACCAAAACAACATGCTTTAAAATTCATGTTTGCATAAAAACGAAAATACATCAAAGTGCAACTTATTTTTCATGCAATTCAATTTTAAATAATTACTATGGTGTGAATGATGAGTAAAAGGAGAATATGGCATGCCTTTGCGTTATATACGCACGAAATATCGTTGACGTCGAAAAACGGAACGAGGAGACGAAGGCTAGGCGGTTTCCTTTGAAGCTATCACAAATTTTCCTTCAATATTTGAGTGTGTGGGCGTCGTGTATTGGGGGTGGGGGAAGAGTTTTCTTTTTTTACAAATTGAGTGGCCGAGAGTTTACTTGAATTGTGTAGGGTTTTTTGTTTAATAAATACTTTAAATACTAATTAAACAACTAAATAGACTTTAGGCCTTTTAAGCTTCAAAATTAAGCCCAATAGTCCTACTTAGGATTTAATAAAAATAATTACAAAGTTTTTGTTTAAATAGATTTGTGAATTTATTAGCCGGGTTGCCCGAAAATTCGTATTTTTCTTGAAAAACCAACACCGATAAAATTTACGTCCCGGCGTATAAAATCACCTCAAAATCCTTTATTTTCAAAAATAGGAAAAAGCTTCATCCTTAATTTAAATAATCAAAAACAAATATTTAATAAAAACATTTTCTATTTTTCAGCCATCGGTCTCCGTTCCTCGATCGCAACTCGAATAACCTTTAAAAATATATTTTAATGCAACCGTGTATAAAAATATATTTTAAACATGTAAATATGCACAACATAATTAATTTATGCAACTAAAACATTTAATTAAAATACAAAGAATTTAATAACTCAAATGCATGTGGTTCGCGTGGACCTTTAAATTTTCGGGGCGTTACATGATCGAATAGAAATACGATCGTCGGGGCTCCCTCTGGGGCTTTCTCCCATAAATGGGCTCCCTCTGGGGCCTTCTTCCCTCACGATATTCCCATTCTTCCTCAAACCTCATAACCTCAAATTCGCACTAATGGAAACACGATCGTCGGGCTCCCACTGGGACCATCACCCTCACGACATCGCCATTATTAACGAATTAGTCACAATCACTCCACTTCCTTCAACATTTTACATTTTCATCACTTATAAAAATCATCCACAACATATCATTTTTATTTTTGAAACCAAGCATGCAACATGTCTTTTAAATGTCAACCTTAAATCATAAAAATCCTATAGACATTTAAAAATCATAATTTAATCATGAACATTTCATAAACATTTAAAAATAATCATTTTAACCTCAAAACATTTTAAATAACATTTTGACATATTAAATCATAAACATATAAAATTCCCTAAACATTTAAAATATCATTTTAACTTATAAAATCTCATAAACGTGTAATATATCATTTTAACATATAAAATTTCATAAACATCCATAACTATAGAAAATAATCATATTAACACATAAAATAGCATTCAGGGCACTGCCATGACGTTTACTAATTTCTAGGTGTAAAAAGACCGTTTTACCCCTGGACGTCTAATTTTACGTTTTTGACTTTTTCTTAATTTTATTGACTCTAACAAGTCCCAAATATTTATTTAAGCCTACATGAATTTTCTCATATTTTTATTTAGCCTAAAACGAGGACTTTTGAATAAGACGTATTACTGCGTTTTAATCTCGAATTAACCCAAATATTAATATAAAATTCCCAAATTCAAAACTTAGACTTTTAATAATTATTTAAGCTTAAACCTAATTTTTCATAATTTTATAAGGCTTAAAACTAGACTTTTCGATTAACTCGTTAATTAGCGTTTCGTGCGGCGATTAAATCACGAATAAATCCAAAACTCGTTATTTTGATCCCAAATTTTAAACATAACATTTTTAAGATTTATTCTACCCTTCCAAGTCATGAGCCACACCCGTGGACCCATGGATTCAATATTTGCCTTATAATTTTTGAAATTGACACGTTATCGAACACACCGAGCCATCTCCTAATTTACTCGAGCCACGCCCGAGCCACATTGAGCCAAAACCTAGCCAACCCACCTAGAGACCCTACTGACCAAGCCCAGGCCAAATAACATGACCCTAACCCGCTCAAAAAGCCTACTGAACTTGACCAAATTCTGCACTATCCTAGAACTCACGCCTATAGATTCCTAGTGACACTAGGACACCTCCAGTCGAGCCACCACCGAGCCCAGCACACCCTGACCTTCCCTGGACCAAGCCCAGACCCTGCCCAGACCAGCCCAAGCCCCTGGACCCCGCGCCCGAGCCACCTGAACAGCACAACAGCCTCGGGCGTTTGTGATGCTTCCCTCACGATTTCCACTTCCAGCTGAGCCAGCACCATACCCAGCCGCACCAAGCCCTAGCCCGACCCCTGCCCATCTCCCTTGGACCCTAACAGACCACTCTGGCTCGCCACCAGGCCAGCCATAAGCCCACTAGCCGTGACTCTCCTGCTCGCGCATGGGGAAGAGTCCCAACTCCCATGGACTCTTCCCTAGCGTTTTCCGTCGACCCTAGCCGCCCTAGCCCCCTGCCAGTCCTGGCCAGCCGCTAGACCCCATGCAAAGAAGACGAGCCACCTGAATATACATAACTTACGTTTCCTTGTCCTGGCTATTCCCACGTTTTCCAGCTTTGGTATAACAGGTTGTGCAGCATGTTTCGTGTTTTCTAAGGCCTCTAAATTTGTGTAAAACTATCCCTTTTCCATTCCTAATCATGGCAGCCCCTTATATACATGTAAATCATGATTTTTGGATCAAATTACAGGTTTTTAAAACTATATAATATGCATATACGAAAATAATAAGGTTGTGCCTTGTTTTACATGCAAAACAATTTTTAATAATTACTATGGTGTGAAAGATGAGAAAAAGAAGAAATATAGCGTGCCTTTGCGTTTTAAACGCACGATTATTTGTTGACGATTGACGAAGAACGGGGCAAGAACCTTGGCTTGAACTCTACCTTGAAATTCTCGATTTTCTTCTTTAAAGTGTGGTGTGTGTGAGCCGTGCACTTTGAGGAGTGTTGGGAGAGAAAAATATAAGATTTGAGGCGTGTAGCAAAGTGTAGGGTTAAGGGTGATTATCTTATTTAAATACTAATTAATTCCCTAAATAAGGCTTAGGCCTATTAAGCTAATAAATTAGGCCCATTAGTAATTAATTAAAATATTTAAAAGATTTAAAAATAATTTTGGTTAATAAACCTTGTGAATTTATTAGCCGGGTTGTCAAAACGTTCGTATTTTTGTTGAAAATCCAACACCGATAAAAATTACGGCCCGACGTATAAAATCACCTAAAAACCCCTTATTTTCAAAAATAAGAAAAAGTATCACCCATATTTTAAATAATTAAAGACAATTATTTAATAAAATCATTTTCTATTTTTCAGCCCTCGGTCTCCGTTCCTCGATCGCAACTTGAATATTCTTTAAAAAATACATTTTAATGCAACCATGTAAAAAATATAATTTTAAACATGTCAATATGCAAAACATAATTAATTAATGTAATCAAAACATTTAATTAAAATAAAAGAATTTAATAATTCAAATGCATGTGGTTTGCGTATACCTTAAAATTTTCGGGGCGTTACAATCTTCTCCCCTTAAATTGAAATTCGTCCTCGAAATTCGCTTATCCTTAATAACCCAAAGTTTAGACTTAGTTCTAGTATCCCAAAAATCCACGCTTCCGCTGCGCTTACTCTGATAAACTTAATTTCTAGAATGTCCTTACGTCTCCTTGATTCCAATTAATTTTTTTTTTCTAAATTCATATTTGCAAATTACTACTTAAAAAGACTCATCATGACTTAGTGCTACATTATTATAACCTCGAATTTCAACATTTCTTAAAATTCACAATATTAAAAGATGGATGACCACTTTTATCGCATATTATTTTCCTTATTTTATACCCAAAATATTCATCAACTTATCAAATTTCAACCTTAAAATCCCAAACGCATCCGCTAACGCTTATTTTCAAGCCTAATATCGATTCGTTCTTAAAAATCCTTGATTAACATTCCTTATAACATTATAACCAAGATATCCCAAAGTTCCAAATATTCTTAAAAAGTCTAAATCCTCAAAATTCTTACCATTTAACTCATTCAATTCGTTCTTATGGCTAAACTAATCCCCAAATTCCGTAATAATTGCAAAATAAATTCCCAAAAATTTTCCAATTGGTTCTTAATTTTGAAAATTCCTTAATTATCCCATAAATTATTGGCATTCTTAATTTCCTTCTACGGGTTTCCCATAGCATAATTTCGATAATTTTAAACTTATTAACCAAAAATCAATTCTCATAATCAAATCTTAACTTTCATCAAACTTAAAATTCCCAATTTATACATTTCTATATCCCAAAGTCGTTACAAATCCTCGAATCATTATTCCTTACGTCTAATTCCAAAAAATTAATTCAACTAGTAACCATGAATCATAAATATTTTCTTAGAAAATCTACGTGTCCCAAAGCATTCATAATATTCTTGATTAATCTTATAGTCCAAAGAGTAAAACGTCAATACTAAAACCCAAAAAAATCAACATAGTCCAATTCCACCACGAAGCCAACATGCGTTGAAAAAATAATTTTTCATTTCATATTATCATGCAGGTAACAACATAAAATCATATAAAGCATGTAAACTTACAAGTTTGAGGCTTGACGACTGATCTTTCCGGCGCTGATGGAGGCACAGCCCTTTACAGGAACCTTTGCTCTGATACCAACTGAAACGTCTGCCTTTCTTTTTCTTAAAATGTGCTAGAATTTTTTTTTAAACCTCCCTAGCATCGGCCGAACCACAAAAATTACATAAAATATTTTGGAAATCATTTTAAAATAAACACAACCCACTATATATTTGAGAAATACTGTCCATACTATAATCTCTCAAAAATCACTCAAAAGCATAAATAAAAAGTCGTAAAAATCTTTAACATAAATCATAATCGTAAATGCGGAAAGCTAGAAGCGCTGGTCCTCGGGTCGTGTGCACCTTCAGTCCAGCAAAGTCAACCATCAAGACCTCGCATCACATTAATATCATAAACACCTGCATCAATCACACCTAGTGAGTCTAAAGACTCAACACACCATAATCTTGATAACAAGTAATACGTATAAAATCACATGCAACAGTGAAAAATACTTGTACTTAAAATATCGTTTTCATGAAGATGCAAACTAACATCCATCGCGAAGCTAATGAAATAAATCCCTGTTCCACAACATCATCAAGAAACGATAGCAGTTTATCATAGTAATTGTTAACATTTAACAAATCAATTGGCTTATTGTGGATATTTAATTGTGCCCAACAAACAGTATGAAATATTTCTTCCAAAGTACCGAAACCTTCTGGCAAAGCAATGAAAACATCTGAATGTTCAATCATTTGAGTAATTCGTTCATATACGTTGTCCACTTTCATTTCTTCTCCTATTGTTGGTCCAGTAAGACTGGCTAAGGTAATCGGAATAATGCCTAAGACTTCACTTCCACCTGCATGCGCAGCTTTTGCAACTTTTCCCATGAGAGCAACTTCACCACCACCGTATACCAAATGAATCTTTTTTTAGCAAGTGTTATTCCAAGCTTTTCTGCTACCTCTTCATAAATAGAATCTTTTCCTGCACTAGATCCACAAAATACACAAATATTTTAGATTTTACTTACCGTGGACGTCGACATGTTGAGAAATATGTTTTCTGCATTTGTTAAATCACAGCATATGAATTTATAAGCGTAACATGCCAAAAGTCAATATTTGAACAGAAAATTATTATTATTAAAAGAAAATAAAAATGACATAAATTAAAACACATATATACATCGTAGTTGTGATTGTGGCTCACATCTTCCTCTGATTTTACGTTCAGTAACGGCTTCAACGCCTTCTATGAGTCGAGGATATGCTTCCCATCCAATTTTCTTATATCGAGAATTTTTTTTTGTAAAAGCCTCAACTCCATATTCTTTCAGGTAAAAATATTTAATGGATAGCTGATTTACACTCATGGAGTTGAAATGAATATTAACTCTCATTGAAAAAGGCTAATTATTAAAGCAGAAAATTAAATAAACTAATATTGAAACAAAATAGAAAAATTTACAAAGAATAAAATCCCTACTTTTTTTCTTTTTTTCTTTTTCTTTTTTTTTATTAACGTGACTGCAAAATTTTACAATTACATAATTTTTTTTATCCAAACATTCTACCATAAATGACTATATATATAAACATTTATATAACGGATACATTCGACTACCTTTAAAACATATCCAACACAAACAAATCTTTTTGTTTTTTTAAAACATATTGATTGATGGATTTATTTTTTTTAGAACACATTTATAGTACATCAATCAAATCTAGAAAAAAACAATTACAATGAACAAAGAACTTTGCAGTCCGTTATTAATCTCTTTTTTTATATAATTAATAATTTTTTTTATAGGTGAGTTATATTCTTGTAATTAACCATTTTTTAATAATCAATAAAAGTTTATTAATTGTTTTTTCATTTCTCACTACTTACTCACAAAAGATGTGTGAGTATATATTATACTTTTATAAAAAGAATTCTTTCAACTATATATAAACACATCTATTATATATTTTATATTAATTGATCAAAAGTATATATATATAAATTGGTACATATGAAAAACTAATTTTTCTTGTAATCTGTAATTTGAATATAATGAATATTAAAATCTAGCGTATTGTGATTTTCTAATAATTATTAACTAATGCGTCTCAGGTGCATTTTACTGGCACCTTACTCGTCATTGAACTAAAAATTATAATAATTATTATTACTATATATATGAATATATATTTTTTTTATTTTTATATAAAAACAAACTAAGAGGAGAAGAAGAAGAGGAAACTTAAAACATGACATT
>NC_133317.1:13661733-13668624 GCF_012295235.1 Primulina huaijiensis | reverse complement strand
TGAACATTTCATAAACATTTAAAAATAATAATTTTAACCTCAAAACATTTAAAATAACATTTTGACATATTAAATCATAAACATATAAAATTCTCTAAACATTTAAAATATCATTTTAACTTATAAAATCTCATAAACGTGTAAAATATCATTTTAACATATAAAATTCCATAAACATCCATAACTATAGAAAATAATCATATTAACACATAAAATAGCATTTAGGGCACTGCCCTGACGTTTACTAATTTCTAGGTGTAAAAAGACCGTTTTACCCTTGGACGTCTAATTTTACGTTTTTGACTTTTTCTTAATTTTATTGACTCTAACAAGTCCCAAATAGTTATTTAAGCCTACATGAATTTTCTTATATTTTTATTTAGCCTAAAACGAGGACTTTTAAATAAGACGTATTACTGCGTTTTAATCCCGAATTAACCCAAACATTAATATAAAATTCCCAAATTCAAAACTTAGACTTATAATAATTATTTAGGCTTAAACCTAATTTTTCATAATTTTATAAGGCTTAAAACTAGACTTTTCGATTAACTCGTTAATTAGCGTTTCGTGCGGCGATTAAATCCCGAATAAATCCAAAACTCGTTATTTTGATCCCAAATTTTAAACATAACATTTTTAAGATTTATTCTACCCTTCCAAGTCATGATCCACCCCCGTGGACCCATGGATTCAATGTTTGCCTTATAATGTTTGAAATTGACACGTTATCGAACACACCGAGCCATCTCCTAATTTACTCGAGCCACGCCCCAGCCACATTGAGCCAAAACCTAGCCAACCCACCTAAGGACCCTACTGACCAAGACCATGCCAAATAACATGACCCTAACCCGCTCAAAAAGCCTACTGAACTTGACCAAATTCTGCATTATCCTAGAACTCACGCCTATAGATTCCTAGTGACAGTAGGACACCTCCAGTCGAGCCACCACCGAGCCCAGCACACCCTGACCTTCCCTGGACCAAGCCCAGACCCTGCCCAGACCAGCCCAAGCCCCTGGACCCCGCGCCCGAGCCACCTGAACAACACAGCAGCCTCAGGCGATTGTGATGCTTCCCTCACGATTTCCACTTCCAGCAGAGCCAGCACCAAACCCAGCCGCACCAAGCCCTGGCCCGACCCATGCCCATCTCCCTTGGACCCTAACAGACCACTCTGGCTCGCCACCAGGCCAGCCGCAAGCCCCCTAGCCGTGACTCAACTGCTCGCGCATGGGGAAGAGTCCCAACTCCCATGGACTCTTCCCTAGCGTTTTCCGTTGACCCTAGCCGCCCTAGGACCCTGCCTAGCCTTCGAACCTGACCCCGGCCGAGCCCCCTACCAGTCCTGGCCAGCCCCTAGACCCCATGCAAAGAAGACGAGCCACCTGAATATACATAACTTACGTTTCCTTGTCCTGGCTATTCCCACGTTTTCCAGCTTTGGTATAACAGGTTGTGCAGCATGTTTCGTGTTTTCTAAGGCCTCTAAATTTGTGTAAAACTATCGNAAATATGCGTGCCTTTGCGTTTTAAACGCACGATTATTTGTTGACGATTGACGAAGAACGGGGCAAGAACCTTGGCTTGAACTCTACCTTGAAATTCTCGATTTTCTTCTTTAAATTGTGGTGTGTGTGAGCCGTGCACTTTGAGGAGTTTTGGGAGAGAAAAATATAAGATTTGAGGCGTGTAGCAAAGTGTAGGGTTGGGGGTGATTATCTTATTTAAATACTAATTAATTCCCTAAATAAGGCTTAGGCCTATTAAGCTAATAAATTAGGCCCAATAGTAATTAATTAAAATATTTAAAAGATTTAAAAATAATTTTGATTAATAAACCTTGTGAATTTATTAGCCGGGTTGTCAAAACGTTCGTATTTTTGTTGAAAATCTAACACCGATAAAAATTACGGCCCGACGTATAAAATCACCTAAAAACCCCTTATTTTCAAAAATAAGAAAAAGTATCACCCATATTTTAAATAATTAAAAACAATTATTTAATAAAATCATTTTCTATTTTTCAGCCCTCGGTCTCCGTTCCTCGATCGCAACTTGAATATTCCTTAAAAAATTCATTTTAATGCAACCATGTAAAAAATATAATTTTAAACATGTCAATATGCAAAACATAATTAATTAATGTAATTAAAACATTTAATTAAAATAAAAGAATTTAATAATTCAAATGCATGTGGTTTGCGTGGACCTTAAAATTTTCGGGGCGTTAAAGTCGCGCATTTGCGAGGCTCCTTGTCGCGCATATGCGCGAGGTGTTCTGTCCTCGCATGTATTTCGTGTTTTCTTCTGTCTTTCCCGGTCTAATCCTTTCCATCTATAATTACATCAATTATCACCAAATCATTTCAGATTACGGTAATCAAAATCTTGGGCCTTACAGATACCAACTGAAACATCTGCAATTCGTTTTCTTAAAACGTGCTAGAAATTTTTTTTTTACAAACCTCACTTAGCATTCGGCCGAACCATAGAATATTTTGACATCGTTTTAAAAATAAACCATCAAAAACATTTTAAAATCAATGGAAATAGTTTAAAGCATAAAATCGTTAAACGTCTTATCAAATCTAAAAACATTATTTGAAAAGTTTAACCCATACTATAACCTCTCAAAAATCACTCATTAATAAATCGTCGTAAAAATATCTTTAAATTAACTTAAAATCATAAATCGTAACTATTGCGGAAAACAAGCATAGGTCCTCGGGTTATGTGTAATGCCCAAGAATTGTAGGTTGATAAGATGAGATTATGAAGTTTGCATGAAAGGACACCGCCCCCACGCCCTAGTTTCTACCGCACCCGCGGTGTAAGGGTAAAAAGAAGAGTTTTGAATACAAGAGAGACCGCACCCGCGGTCCAAGACATACCGCACCCGCGGTTGAGTGGCAGTAGGGTACGTTTTTGGCATTCAGATGACCCTGCACCCGCGGTTAGAAGTGAGCGCACCCGCGGTGTTGCTACAGTTTGGTCAGCGCACCCACGGTACATGATTGAGCGCAGCGGTCGTCGATTCTAGAATTTTGGATGGGATGCCGTAGCTTGAGCGCACCCGCGGTGTAGAGGTAGCACACCCGCGGTGCTCTGTGCGAGAAATCCACCTTCGCTTCTCAAGTTGACACATGGCTTGTTAGACATTTAACATGAACTTTCTTCATACTTTTTGCAGACTATTCAGAATCCATCGAGAAAACCTCCATGGGAGAAATGCTATCAAACCTCTTTCAAGTTTAAAAGATAAATTGTGCAAGATCTATTCATCCGATTTTCAATCCGAGTTAGGAATTGTGTTCCTCTCATCACTAGCTTCGTAAGGATGTAAGTCTTGTTTATTTCCTATCTGAAGTGAAGTTTAGATGTTGGGGGAATTTGATATGATTGAGATTATGTGTTCTTATGATTATGGTGATAGTATATTTGAAATCGGATCGAAGTAATGATACCGTATGCGATTATTACGATTTTCCAGTATATATGTGTATGAAATTATGCAGATTTTGAGATCTTGATATATAGATTTTGATGGTTGTGAGTTGTGATATTGATTATGATTTGTGATTTAGTATCGATTTTTGTTGAGTTGATCGGTATCGCAAGATTACGCAGTTATGCCGTCGAATTGTATCGAGATTTGATATTGAACCGTACTAGTATTGGTTGGAGTGGGAGATTGATCTTGTGATATTTGACATTGCCATTTCAGATTAAGATTGACAGAGTTGATATTCCGGCTTCGAGACTTCAATTTATTTCACGACAAGAAAGGTATAATTCATGTTGATTCGGGAAGATATAACTCGAATTAGATCTGATTTGAGTTTCCCAAAATCACATACTAGATTGTTACCTTTTTATATGTTGATGCTTTGTTTATAGATTTATATTCAAGCATTTAAGATAGGAAAGACATTGGCAGACTTGCCAAGCTAGACGTTCGGTGATATCGACGCATAGGAGCAGAATTGACTCCGATTGTAGAAATTCGATACAGACATGACCGAAGTCTAGGAATAAGACGTACCGTCACCTCGATTGGGAGGGTAGGTGGCAGACTGTGACGTCTTATTCACACCGGGATCCCTAGAGTTAGAGTCGAGTCGAGTCAAGATATGATTGCGATTTCATTTGCATGCTGATATTGATTTGGTTTCATAGATTATGGAACCTATTGCCATTGATTCTATTCCTGATAGCATGCTTCATGATTTATATTGTCTATATGCATGTGTAACATGTTTTATACTGGGATTTGTTCTCACCGGAGTATCCGGCTTTTGTTGTGTCTGTATGTGTGCATAACAACAGGTGGGGCAGGATCAAGGTCGAGACGAGGATGATTGAGAGGTGATAGCGTGGTGATCACGGGCATAGCAGAAGACACTAGTTGTTGTATTAGACATGTATTAATACTTTTAAACACTAGTTTGATTATATGAACGAAACGAGACATGTATTTGCTTTTAATGAAATGAAATAAATTTTATGTATATGTGTTATGTTAAAAGCAAATTTTTGACCCACATTTTCTAGCAAAGATCCATTTAATCCCAATGATAATCGAGTTAGAGCCCGGGTCCCCACAACAGGTGGTATCAGAGCGATAGATCCTTTAGATTGAAATAGGATAGAATGAGCAGTAGGTTCTGTATAGACTGAGATAGAAGAGAGTGAGCAGGGTAGATCGAGTCGTCTTCCTTGCTTATATCATGCTAGCACACGTCATGATTTATTGCTTTCCCTATGATATGTTGTATTGTTATCTGAGTTGATTACAGCATCTACTTGCCAAGACTGAATCAGAACCGATTCTGGATCAGAGGTATATGATCAGAGGAGGACTGAGACAGATTGTATAGACTGTATACTAATCCATTTGATAATCAGATATGCCTCCTCGACGAGTACCGCAACCAGTAGCAGGTCGGGCACCAGAACAGGGCAGTACTTCCAATGATCCGATGGATGTTACCGCTACACCGATGGAGACCTTGTTAAAGCGGTTTCAGTCGTTCCGACCACCAACACTAAAGGGTACAGAAAATTCCGTTGAATTTGAAAGTTGGCTCGATGACATCGAAATGTTATTTGAATCCCTTGACTACACCGACGAACGACGAGTTAAACTGATTGGGCATCAACTGCAAGAAGTTGCCAAGAATTGGTGGTTTACCACAAAGAAGGCCTTGGAGCAGCGGAGTACAGAGGTAACTTGGAAAGTGTTCAAGACAGAGTTCTATCAGCGATTCTTTCCCGTCTCCTACTGAAAAGACAAAGGTGCTGAATTTGCCAACCTGAGACAGGGACAGCTGAACATCGAGGAATATGTGGCTAAGTTCTCCACATTGCTCAGATTTGCTCCCCACGTTGCTGGGAATGACGAGGCCGTTGCGGATCAGTTTATCAATGGCTTGAATCCGGAGATATTCACCTTTTTTTACACGGGACGACCCAACAATTTTTCTGATGCCGTGAACAGGGCGAAGGGAGCAGAAGCCGGGTTGCTGAGGCACCGAAGCACTTCTTATACCACTCAGACTCCTAGACCACCCCAGCTCTGGGGTTAGTATCAGCAACCACCTCCCAGATTCGAGAGTGGTGGTAGCAGCAGCGGGAGGAAAGACAGTTTGAAAGCGAAGGGGAAGCAATTCGTTGAGCTCCAGTGGGCCGAGACAGACAGGGTCGGGCCAGAGATCAGAATATACAGGGGTTTACTGTAGTTCTTGTGGAGGTAGACATGCCACTGAACAGTGTCAGGGCGTGATGGGTCGCTGCAACATTTGCAGACAGCAGGGCCACTGAACAGTGTCAGAGTGTAGGAGCATCTGGCTCTGTAGCTCAGCCAGAGAGGCAGACGTCATCTGTTCATTCATTCCAGCTAGCCCCTACATCGACACAGCCCAGAGCTAGGGGTAGCCAGACGGTGGGCCAGCCATCGAGACAGCAGGCTCGTGTGTTTGCGCTGACAGAAGAGCAGGCTCAGGATGCCCCTGATGACGTGATAGCAGGTAATTGTTCGCTTTGCGGTTATCCTGCTTATGTTCTGATAGACACAGGTGCATCACATACATTCTTATCTGAGCGTTTTGCATTGACATATGCATTGCCTATTGAGTCGTTGTCTACTGTAGTGTCTGTCTCTTCTCCTTTGGGGACAGGGTTGATATCAGTGACATCTATTACATCATGTTTACTACAGTATGATGGGCATGAGATAGATTTAGACTGTATTGTACTTGCGTTATCTGATTTTGATTGCATTATTGGTATCAACATGCTAACCAAGTACAGAGCGACAGTAGACTATTTTCACAAAATTGTTAGATTCAGACCAGAGATGGCTGAAGAGTGGAAGTTCTACGGCAAAGGGTCTAGAGCTAGGATTCCTTTGATTTCAGTATTTTCTATGACTCGATTACTCCAGAAAGGAGCAGAAGGGTTCCTTGTCTATTCAGTAGATTTACTGAAATCGAGCCCAGCATTGGCAGATCTGCCAGTGGTTTGCGAGTTTGCAGATGTGTTTCCCGATGAGATTCCGGGATTGCCTCCAGTCAGAGAGGTAGATTTTAGCATCGACCTAGTACCAGGTACGGTTCCTATTTCTCGAGCTCCTTATAGAATGGCAACGATAGAGGTGAAAGAATTGAAAGAACAGCTTGAAGATTTGCTGGCCAAGGGATATATCAGACCGAGTGTATCTCCTCGGGGCGCACCAGTGCTATTCGTGCGAAAGAAAGACGGTTCGATGAAATTGTGTATCGATTATCGGCAACTGAACAAGGCAACAGTAAAGAACAAGTACCCATTGCCTCGCATCGACGATTTGTTTGATCAGTTGCAGGGATCCTCTGTCTATTCCAAGATCGA
>NC_133317.1:13576126-13661513 GCF_012295235.1 Primulina huaijiensis | reverse complement strand
GATCCGAGCAAAGTCGAGGCAGTGATTAGTTGGCCTAGACCAACTTCTGTGCCAGAGATACGCAGTTTCATGGGTCTAGCAGGGTACTATCGACGATTTATTAAATATTTCTCCAGTATTGCGAAGACAATCACTCAGTTGACTCAGAAGAATGCGCCTTTTATCTGGTCAGAAGCATGTGAGTCGAGCTTCGTAGAGTTGAAGAAGAGATTGACTAGTGCTCCAGTCCTGACGATACCTTCAGGTACGGGTGATTTCGTTGTATATTGCGATGCATCGCACAGAGGGTTAGGATGTGTTCTTATGCAGCGACAGCATGTTATTGCCTATGCTTCGAGACAGTTGAAGCCACACGAGACTCGATACCCAATTCATGATCTTGAATTGGCGGCTATCGTATTTTCACTGAAGATATGGCGACACTATCTCTATGACGAGAAATTTGAGATCTACTCTGAGCACAAGAGCTTGAAATATCTGTTTTCTCAGTCAGAGTTGAACATGAGACAGCGTAGATGGCTCGATTTATTGAAGGATTTCGATTGTGAAATCAAATACTATCCAGGGAAATCGAATGCAGCAGCGGATGCTTTGAGTCGAAAGGTATGTTCCTTATCCTTGTCGACGATAGGTGTTTCAAATATGATAGAAGATTGTTGCTTTTCTGGATTAGCATTTGATACAGATAGTAGGTCGTTGCGACTTGCCACTATTCAGTGTGAACCAGATTTGATTATTCGCATCAAAGAGGCCCAAAGAACCGATCAGAGTGTTCAGAAGTCGATTGATATGGTCAGATCAGTACATATTTCTGAGTATCAGATACATGATCATGCTTTGTACGTGAATAACCGTCTTGTGGTGCCAGATGTTTCAGATTTGAAACAACAGATACTGTCAGAAGCGCACTGTAGTCGGTTCAGTATTCATCCTTGTGGTAGGAAGATGTACAATGATCTGAAAAAACAATTCTGGTGGAAACAGATGAAGACAGATATTACAGAGTTTGTGTCTAAGTGCTTGAATTGCCAACAGGTGAAGGCCGAAAGAAAGAAGCCCGGAGGGTTACTTCAGAGTTTAGCTATTCCTGAATGGAAATGGGATCACATTTCCATGGATTTCATCACGAAGTTCCAACGATCATCCCGAGGCTGCGATGCGATTTGGGTTGTGATAGATCGATTGACCAAATTTGCATGCTTCATTCCGTACAAGATGACGTACAGATATGATCAGATGGCCGAGATATATGTCCGTGAAGTGGTCAGATTACATGGTGTGCCGAAGTCGATCGTATCAGATCGTGATCCACGATTCACTTCACACTTTTGGCACAGTCTACGGCAGGCTCTAGGTACGACTTTACACTTGAGTACTGCTTGCCATCCTCAGACAGACGGACAGTCAGAGCGGACTATCAAGACTTTAGAAGATATGCTGAGAGCTGTAGTACTAGATTTTGGTACTAGTTGGCAAGATTCACTCCCTCTTTGTGAATTCTCGTACAACAACAGCTATCAAACGAGCATCGAGATGGCACCGTTCGAAGCTTTATACGGAAACAAGTGCATATATCCGCTATATTGGGATAACATCTCAGAGGTACCAGACTTAGGGCCTGATATGATTCGTGAAATGACAGAGAAAGTAAAGATAATTCAGAAGCGAATGAAGACGGCACAAGATAGACAGGCGAAGTACGCGAACATCAGACGTAGACCGTTGGTGTTTGAGCAGGGAG
Organism: Primulina huaijiensis; assembly: GCF_012295235.1. NCBI lineage: Eukaryota > Viridiplantae > Streptophyta > Magnoliopsida > Lamiales > Gesneriaceae > Primulina > Primulina huaijiensis. The sequence continues at coordinate 13,659,772 of NC_133317.1, read as the reverse complement.
ACAGAGTATTCTTAAAGATTTCTCCTGTCAGAGGTGTTGTCAGATTTGGCAAACGTGGGAAGTTGTCTCCTAGATACGTCGGTCCGTACGAGATTCTTGAAAAGATTGGCGATCGAGCATATCGACTTGCTCTTCCTCCTTCTCTATCTGGAATACATGACGTCTTTCATGTATCGATGTTACGTAGATATATGCCAGATAGTTCTCCTGTCATTCAGCCTGAAGAAGCCGAGCTAGATCAATCTTTGAGTTACGTTGAGCAGCCGATTCAGATTCTTGATCGAAAAGCGAAACAGATCAGAACAAAGTCTATTCCGTTAGTGAAAGTCCAATGGAATCGTCATGGCATTGAAGAAGCGACTTGGGAAACAGAATCAGAGATGAGACAGAGATATCCAGAACTATTCGCATGATGTGAGTATTTATTCAGTTTTGATTATCTTATACATGCTTTGATTGATTGCTTGCGAGTGCGAGGACGAACTCATATCTAAGAGGGGGAGAAATGTAATGCCCAAGAATTGTAGGTGGATAAGATGAGATTATGAAGTTTGCATGAAAGGACATTGCCCCCGCGCCCCAGGTTCTACCGCACCCGCGGTGTAAGGGCAGAAAGTAGAGTTTTGAATACAAGAGAGACCGCACCCGCGGTCCAAGACATACCGCACCCGCAGTTGAGTGGCAGTAGGGTACGTTTTTGGCATTCAGATGACACTGCACCCGCGGTTAAAAGTGAGCGCACCCGCGGTGTTGCTACAGTTTGGTCAGCACACCCGCGGTACATGACTGAGTGCACCCGCGGTCGTCGATTCTAGAATTTTGGATGGGATGCCGTAGCTTGAGCGCACCCGCGGTGTAGAGGTAGCGCACCCGCGGTGCTCTGTGCGAGAAATCCACCTTCGGTTCTCAAGTTGACACATGGCTTGTTAGACATTTAACATGCACTTTCTTCATACTTTTTGCAGACTATTCAAAATCCATCGAGAAAACCTCCATGGGAGAAATGCTATCAAACCTCTTTCAAGTTTAAAAGATAAATTGTGCAAGATCTATTCATCCGATTTTCAATCCGAGTTAAGAATTGTGTTCCTCTCATCACTAGCTTCGTAAGGATGTAAGTCTTGTTTATTTCCTACCTGAAGTGAACTTTAGATGTTGGGGGAATTTGATATGATTGAGATTATGTGTTCTTATGATTATGGTGATAGTATATTTGAAACCGGATCGAAGTAATGATACCGTATGCGATTATTACGATTTTCTAGTATATATGTGTATGAAATTATGCAGATTTTGAGATCTTGATATATAGATTTTGATGGTTGTGAGTTGTGATATTGATTATGATTTGTGATTTAGTATCGATTGTTGTTGAGTTGATCGGTATCGCAAGATTACGCAGTTATGCCGTCGAATTGTATCGAGATTTGATATTGAACCGTACTAGTATTGGTTGGAGTGGGAGATTGATCTTGTGATATTTGACATTTCCATTTCAGATTAAGATTAACAGCGTTGATATTCCGGCTTCGAGACTTCAATTTATTTCACGACAAGAAAGGTATAATTCATGTTGATTCGTGAAGATATAACTCGAATTAGATCTGATTTGAGTTTCCCAAAATCACATACTAGATTGTTACCTTTTTATATGTTGATGATTTGTATATAGATTTATATTCAAGCATTTAAGATAGGAAACACATTGGCAGACTTGCCAAGCTAGACGTTCGGTGATATCGACGCATAGGAGCAGAATTGACTCCGATTGTAGAAATTCGATACAGACATGTCCGAAGTCTAGGAATAAGACGTACCGTCACCTCGATTGGGAGGGTAGGTAGCAGACTGTGACGTCTTATTCAGACCGAGATCCCTAGAGTTAGAGTCGAGTCGAGTCAAGATATGATTGCGATTTCATTTGCATGCTGATATTGATTTGGTTTCATAGATTATGGAACCTATTGCCATTGATTCTATTCCCGATAGCATGCTTCATGATTTATATTGTGTATATGCATGTGTAACATGTTTTATACTGGGATTTGTTCCCACCGGAGTATCCGGTTGTTGTTGTGTCTGTATGTGTGCATAACAACAGGTGGGGCATGATCAGGGTCGAGACGAGGATGATTGAGAGGTGATAGCGTGGTGATCACGGGCGTAGCAGAAGACACTAGTTGTTGTATTAGACATGTAATAATACTTTTAAACACTAGTTTGATTGTATGAACGAAACGATACATGTATTTGCTTTTAATGAAATAAAATAAATTTTATGTATGTGTGTTATGTTAAAAGCAAATTTTTGACCCACATTTTCTAGCAAAGATCCATTTAATCCCAATGATAATCGAGTTAGAGCCCGGGTCCCCACATTATGTGCACCTTCAGTCCAGTCAGATCAACCATCAAGACCTCCATAAACATTATTATCATAATTACCTGCATCAATCACACCTAGTGAGTCTAAAGACTCAACACATCATATTCTTGATACCAAATAATACGTATAAAATCACAAGCAACAGTGAAAATATTTTTACGTAAAATTACCATTTTCATGACATGCATAAATTTCAAACATGAACATTTTCGTAAACCTTTTTATGATGTATAAACTTTAAAAACATTTCACGATCCTTTTTCATAAACATATTCATGTCATCCTCAACATATTCATATACATATTATCATCAACATATACGTATTCCCTCTTCCTTTCGTTGAATTCAGATCGTTAATTGTGACTTTCGTGTTCGTATACGTGTTGGGCGATGGATCCATCTACATGTAACCATAGTACTAGGCGGCGGGGATACCAGCGACACTCTTACCGGTCAACTGGGCCTTGGCCTTGCGTATTAACATATCATTGTAAACGTGTTCATATCCGTATCCAGGGAAATACGATCGTCGGGCTCCCACTGGGACCATAACCCTCTCGAAATTTCCAACATATCATCGTATTAGTCACAATTACTTCACTTCCTTCAACATTTCATATTTTCATCACTTTATAAAATTTAAACATGCATATACGTTTTTCTTTTAAGCCAAGCATGCACATCTCTTTTAACGTTTACATTTAATCATAAAACCTATAAACATTTAAAATAATAAATCATAACATATTGAATCATAAAAACATCCGTAAACATTTTAACATGTTAAAAATCCATAAAAATTCTTAGACATTTTAAAATAACATTTTAACATATAAAAACCATAAACATTTAAAATAAACATCTTGGAATATTAAATCATAAAAACATTCATAAACATATAAAATAATCATTTTAGCATATTAAACAACCTTCAAGACACGGCCATGACGTTTACTAATTTCTAGGTGTAAAATGACTGTTATACCCGTGGACGTAAAATTTCACGTTTTTAACTTTTTCTTAATTTCATTGACTCTAACATGTCCCAAATATTTATTTAAGCTTACATGAATTTTCTCATATTTTTATTTAGCATAAATCGAGTACTTTTAAATTAATCTTTAAATGTGACGTATTAATGCGTTTTAATCCCGAATTAAACCAAACATTAATATAAAATTCCAAAATTAGAAACTTAGACTTTTAATAATTATTTGAGCTTAAATATAATTTTCCATAATTTTATAAAGTTTAAAAATAGGTGTTTCAATTAATTTGTTAATTAATGTTTCGTGGGGCGATTAAATCCTGGATAATTCCAAAACTCGTAATTTTGATCCCAAAATTTAAACATAACATTTTTATTATTTATTCTACCCTTGTGAGCCATGAACCCCACTGGTGGACCCATGGTTTCAATTTTATCCTTTTAAATTTTGTTTTTGACACATTAATGAACACACCGAGCCATCTCACAAAATACTCGAGCCACGCCCGAGCCACCTTGATCCGAACCTGAGCCAACCCATCTAGGAACCCTCCTGACCAAGCACAGCCCATAAAACCACGTTTCTGCTTATGGCTCGAGCCATGTCGAGCCCAACCACTCCAGGTCCGGACCTAACCCCTGCCCATCACCATAGGACCTGATGGACCAGCCTGGCTCGTGCCCCGGCCAGCCGCAACCCCTCTTCTCAGCCCTTTCCTCTTGCACGCTCGGGAAGAGTCCTTGCTAAAGTTGACTCTTCCCAAGCCCCTCCTCTTGAGCCCTAGCCATGCTAGGACACTACACGCGTCTAGCATCAGCCCCAACCCGAGCCCTGGCCAACCCATGAGCCCCCATGCAAAGAAACGAGCCTTGAACCTTAACAAGCACACAAACCTCAACGTAAACTTACGGCTCTTAGTTCTGTAATTTTCCTATGGTTCCAGCTTGATTTATCCTTTAAATTTATCATGTTTTGCCCCTGATTCATTCATATTTGATCATGTCTTGGCAGCATGTCCGTTGGTTTCAAAAACGATTTCAAAACAAGCGTAAAATGGATTAAATTTTGAAAGTACATAACGTACCGTAAAATAATCGAACACCATTATTTTTCATGCATAACACAATTAAATAAATACTATAGTGTGATGGATGATTAAAAGGAGAACATGGTGTGCCTTTGCGTATTTAACGCACGATTATTCGTTGACGATTGCGAAGAACGGTAGCGTAGACTCCTAGGCTGAAATCCCCTTGAAGCTCACGATTTTCTCTTAAAATATTTAGGGGTGTGTGTGTCGTATGTAAATTGGAGAATTGGTGTGCTGAATTCTTTAAAGTGTCATGGGTAATATGGGGTTTGGGGTGGGGTTTTGGCTTATAAATAGTTAATTAATCATTAATTAAGCTTAGGCATATTAGTGCTTAATTAAAATATTAAAAATAGTTTTGATTAAATGAGTTTGTGAATTTATTAGTCGAGTTGCCAAAACATTCGTATTTTTGTTTAAAATCCAACATAGATAAAAATTACGTCCCGGCGTATAAAATCACCTCAAAATCCCTTATTTTCAAAAATAAGAAAAAACATCACTCTTAATTTAAATAATTAAAAAAAATTAACCAATATAAAAATTTTTTATTTCTCAGCTTTCGGTCTTTGTTCCTCGATTTCAACTCGAATAACCTTTAAAAATACATTTTTATGCAACAAGGTAAAAAAGTATATTTCAAACATGCAAATATGCACAACATAATTAATTCATGCAATTAAAACAATTAATTAAAATACAAGAGAATTTAATAATTGCATGCATGTGGTTCGCGTGGACCTTCGAATTTTCGGGGCGTTACACAATCTTTCAAAAAAATCAAATGCGCCCGGGCGCACATATGTTTCCGCCCGGGTGGATGTCCCTCGTAATTCGATCACTTCTCTTCATTTTATTTACCAAATTGCCTGCATTTTCAACCACGAGACATATGAGCAACAAGAAAACATAATATAAGCCAAAACACCACAAAATGCATGCAATCTAAACGATGTGTGCAACACAATGAGACATCATATAATTTGAAAAACAAGTAAAATAGACCTATGTCAACCACGAATCCGATCGAGCGAGTTGTTCCAAGTTTGGTCACAGGTGGGGTTCTTTTGGTGACTCTCGGGTGTGTGTGTCTTACAGCGTGCATGGGGCTAGGGTTCTTGGCTAGATTGGTCCAGGAGGGGTCCAGTGGTGCGCTAGGTGTGGTGATTCGAGGCTGGTTCGAGTTGGTTAAGAGTAGGTTAGAAGTTAGCTTTGATATGTTTGGACGTTTTTCTATTGCAGGGTTAGCGCCACGGCGCTGCCCTTTAGGCGCCGCCGCGCCTTGACTTCGAACTGGTAGCGCTGATGTCGGGCGCCTAGGCACTAACCAAGCGCCACAACGCCACAGTGTCAGCGCATAAACGCTAGTCTAGGGTTTGAGGGGCTTTGGTTTAAGCGCTCTTGTTTCATTTGGGTATTAACACGTCGTTATGGCTGAGCTTAGTGAGGGTTATATTAGGTCATACGAAGCTTGATTAGGAACCGTTGAATTATGATTTAAGCATGGTCATCTTCGGGTAAAGTTAGCAGTCCTGGCTGCGCCCTAAACACGATTTATCATGTTTTAAATGTTCATTTTATCACGTATATGACTTTTTATGTAATTATGAAAAAATACGTTGCATGCTTGATTTTAAGAAAAATTTACGTATATACATGGTTTTATTAAGTGATAAATATGATGGCATGTTTTGAAGGATGAGAGTTGGTTGTGAGTTATACGATAAAACGATGACGGGTTTACATGTAAGGCTAAGGCTCAGTGGATGGGTAACGCTGTCGCTGATGTCCCCGCTACCGGGTACCACGATTCCACATAGATAGATCCATCGACTGACATGATGATACGAAAGTCACAACTAATAAACGAAATTCAAATTAAGAACAACGAACATGTATATGCTGATGCTTCTAATGGTTATGATTATATATGCGACTTTTACGCTCATGAAATGTATGTTGATTACAGTACTTTTCACTGTTGCATGTTATGTATATGACCTCGTTATAACATTATAATTGTGCTGAGTCTTTAGACTCACTAGGTGTGAATGATGCAGGTGAGCATATCGATGAGGAGACTGGAGGCGCCGAAGACTGAGTAGGCGGGGCTCGATGTGCACGCGCTAACCCGAGGACCTTATTTCTTTCGTACATCATGTTTATGAGATAGGAGTGTTTTGGATATTTTCATACTTTGTCTTTTTATATGTTGATGGTCCGACGGGAGTTTTGGAAATATTTTTAACTGCACTAATTTTTTCAGTATGGAATTCCTCTTATTTTAAAATGTGTGAGTTTCAGCAATTATTGCATGCATGCTTATAAATGTTCATTTTCAAAATGTAGCTTTAAAATAAATAAATAAATAAAATTTAGTAGACGTTTCGTGTATTACCTTCACTTGGCAAATTGACCCCATTGTTGGGATTCTATATGAATAAGGAACTGCCAATTTGACAAAGTCTATGCCGTTTAACCATAGCCTTGTAATGGCGAGATCGGGTCTGTCAGGTTGCAAATCATGTTCTTCACCTTTTTGTTTGCTTGTGTCAGTTTCGTCCTGAATCATCAACTACCACCTTTGTTTGCTTGGAGCTACTTGGTTTGATATTCTAATTTAGTGCATTAGTGTATTCTTACAGTTCCCCTGGCCAGAACCTCAAAACAAGCACCTTTGTTTGGGAAATTTGATTTGCAGTTTTAATTTCTATAATATAGATGGCTAGGTGCTTTTCTCAATTTTGATTGGAAATATGCAGGTGGGTAATCTGTTCTTCCCTTCCTATTGTTTTGAACAAATGATTTTGAAATTGTGTTTGCTTGCTGAGAAAGTCACGGGCATATGCAATTTACTTGACTGAAAAAACATAGTTATTATGAGGTTCTAATCAGTCTACTACTGTTTGATGTGATATGTTATGAAAAAACATAGTTATTCTTACATAGTTATTATGCAATTTACTTGAATGAAAAAACAAAGTTATTATGAGGTTCTAATCTTTTTGATGTGAAATGTTATGATAATATTTTGAAATATGCATTGATGTAACAACATATCAACAGTCTACTACTGTAAGACTAGAGGAGATGAGGGTCAAAAGAAGACAGAACAATGGATGCCTCACCGATTGCTCCCTGAGAACTTGAGGGAGAGAATCAGAAGATGCAAACAATACAAACGACAGGAAACTTGGGGTGAAACGTCTGCACATTTTAATACTCTACTGAAACATTTTTTTTAAGCTAAGGTGGAGAATACACACGCTCAAAAACATTTAAATAAGTTGAACATGCTTTTAAAAAGTCATCCAAACTCTGAATAAAAATAACTACAGTTAAAAACAACTTAACATCCTCAAGCCCTAGAATGTTGTTTTAAAAGAATTCAAGAGTACCCTTTGAAATCCTGCTAAATCAACAACGCAGTAAAAGATGAAAATGTATAAAAAAAAAAATTGATCATCAACGACCCATGTACGTATATTTTAAACCCACGACTCATAAACATATTATGCGTAAGAAATGCAAGGTCCTCAGGTTATCCAGTGCACCACCTTGCTCCGCCTACTCAATCTTCAGTGCCTCCGGTGTCCATAACATCATGCTCACCTGCATCATTCACACCTAATGAGTCTAAAGAGTTAACACACATGTAACGTTATAGTGAGTACATACACATAACATGCAACAGTGAAAAGTACCACAAACAACATACGTTCCATGATTTTAAAAGCGTAAACGTAAAAAATATCATAAAATATCATAACGTGTCAAAACAGCTCATCATGTCATCATATACTTATACATTTACTTAAATTGAATTCAGTTCATTAGTTGTGACTTTCGTATAAGCTATAGTCGTATCAGCTCTATTCGATGGATCCATCTAAGTATAACAGTGGTACCCGACAGCTGACGGACATCAGCGACAGTATTACCCATCCACTGAGCCTAGGCCTCACATCATCGTATACATATATTGTCAGTCACAACCAATTCTCATCCTTCAAAACATCAACATTTTCATCACCTATCAAAATCATGCATTTACGTAATTTTCCTTTCAAGCCAATCATGCAACGTATTTTACAATATTTTCATAAAAATCATATACGTGATACATAAACATTTAAATATATGTCAAATTTTTTTCAGGGCGTTGCAAGGACTAAAATCTCGACTAAGGTGCAAAAATGATCATTTTGCCCTTGGAAACCCAAAATGACCATATTACCCCTGGACATCAAAATTTCGAACCGAAACTTACCAAACTCTTTACAACATCCCAAAACATATTTATAAGCATTTTTTAGACGTAAACTCGAGCCCGTTTCAAAAATTAAGGACTCGTTTTAAAGTTTGGACCGGGGTCCCTGTTTTAACCCGAATCGACTCGAAACTTAGCCAAATTTTTCCCAACTCAAACCATGACTCAAACTTACATGACCATCCTCTAACCCACTTATTTCAGACCACTTAGGACCTAGAAACCACACCCAAAGGTTGCTGGAAATTTCCAGCGCATGCATACTCGAACCGTAACGCACCAAGCTCGCAATTAATCGATCCTAGACCCTACCGACTCGGACCAGCCTTGAACCAACCCTTCCTAGCACACCTTAGAACCCTCCAGGACCGACCTAAACCTCAACCTTGGCCCCATGCACGCGGCTGTGCACAACACCCGATAGCACCGAAGAAAGCCCACCCGTAGCGCACTTCGACTCCAAGCTTCAACCGGCTCTTAAGACTCGACCAGCAGTATGCAGGCTAATCTAGGCCATGTCTTAGACCGACCAGGGTCTGGTCCATGGCTTGGAACCGCCCCTCACACCGCCGGTTTCACCCAATCTCTCGGCCTACACAAAACCGTGCCAACACTTCATCACAACACTGATCGGCCCTCAACTTATCTCGACTAAACCTCGACTCCAGCATATTTCCACAATCTTACCACCGTGTAAAGCCCTTAGAAACACAAGATCGGCAGCCCCTTGGACATACAAAAGAAAACGTGAGATTTAAACAAAAAGGATGAACTTTCATGTCAAAGTTTTGCATAAAAAGAAACCACAAGTTAGTTGAATAAATTTTCATGCTTTCACATATATTTCAGCATAATATTGGTGTGAATGAAGAGAAAAATGGGATACATGTCTGCCTTAACATGTATATTCTCACAAACTTAAAAATACGCGCGTCGGACAAACACCGGAGGAGCGGAGAGGAAACTTCCTTGAAAACTTGTGAAGGTTTCGAGAAAAGCTGCTGGTTGCTGCTGATTTTTACGTGGGGGAGGCTGCTAGAAATGGGGTGGGCAGCTGATGAAGGTTAAGGGATGTTTAGGGTTAATAAATGTAGGTTTAAGTTAATATAATAACTTATTAATAGGCCCTTGGTAATATTTTAAAAGGATTAAAAGGTTTTGAGCCCATTAACAATAAAAAAACCCAACAAGCCCAATAACACTCCCGAAAAATATTTCGTTTAGGTACGTTTTTGAAAATAATGTCTGAGCCATCAAAAAGTCCCCCGATTCGATAAAATTTGCGTACCATATAAAAATATGTCCCGACGAGTAAAATACCCACCTAGGCTTGATTTTCGAAAAACACTCTTAAAACACTTCAAGTTAATTAATTAAAATTAATCATTCAATAAAAAATATTTTTCCTAATAATCTTCGGTCTTCGTTCTTCGTTCGAGCGCAAAATGCAACTTAACACCCTTATGCATGAAACTTAAATAATCAAGTAACCCGAGGGTAGCTATGTTTTCTGGGAGGGCGATCTAGTTGTTGGATCTCGGTTTCTCTCGTGCCCAAAACGCAGCGGAAGTTTAAAATTTTATTTTATTTTGACAATCAAAATATGTTTATATTTGGGCACTCGTATGGTTTTATCATAAACATTCATAGGCCGTTGGAATTTCATACCTTTAGTGAATTTATTCACTTGGCTCCAACTACGCCGGTATTAGCGGACGTAGCTCTTGTTGTAAATCCTTACGAACTTTCTTCGATCTCCGAATCAGGTCCACGACCGGATTAATTGTTTCTCTTCTAATTTGCACTAGAAAATTAGAAGATATATTGCGTAGAGATAGAACACGAAAAATCGACTCAATAATATAAGCCAAATTTTTCTTGCAAAAAAAACAAACTTTCGAGAGCAGCACCCAGATTGGAAGAGCCGAAAGTTTATCTCCAAGAAGAAGAAACTTTCGGATGCCTCATCCCTTAAACAAAATCAAAATCTTATATTTATGTCTAATCTTCAATTTACTTAATTAATTAGATTAAATAAATCAATTAAAGATTCTACAAATCTTTGCATGCCAAATTATGAAACTCTCAGATGCATGTTAATAAATAAGAATCAAATTCTTATTATTATTTTTCTAATCATTTCTTTACTTAATTAATCTAATTAATTAAGTTAATTAAAGATTCCAAAAATGCATCCCATATCATGGTCAATCTCGAATGATGCATATATTTCTTATAATATCATGCATCATTATTATTTTGCTTTGTGTGCAAGTTTTTAAAATTATGGTTTCATGAATATCTTCATAATACATAAATCAATAGCATATTTTAAAAACTTAATGGGCTGTATTTTAACTCAATTAAAATATAATTAATTATTAAAGTCCATTTGAACTTTAATAAATTTGCATGATGGGCTTATACTCTTACAAGACCATGATCCATGCTCCCATTACATTAATCTCATCATAATCCCGATCGACGATCCAATATCATCGATGTGACAAATTCAACTTATTTGTTATTATGATGCACACTTTAATTTCGAGATCACCAATGTCTAAATAAGGCAAGTGTACTCCTTTGACTGTCTTAACAGTCATGCTCTCAAATTTTCTATAAGCTTTTATAAACTTTATTTATAAAATTATCGATTGATCATATCAAACTTATTTCTTATAAATTCAACTCATTGAATTCATTATCTCAATGTTTTCTATAAATTCAACTACTTGAATTTATTATCTCAACGGGAACAAAATAATCCAGTACTTGTGTGACCCTCAATGGTTCAGGGATACAGCTAGCCGTGGGTTCACAACTCTTTGTGATTCAGGACAATTTCCTTTATTCGGGCTTACCCTAGTTAGCCCCATTCATTTCATCAACACCTTGATCAAGAATGTCAGAACTCATTTCTGATTGCACCCATCGGATCATGGTAAGAGCGTCTAGTAGCATCGCCCCATGATCCCCTAGGTATCACTGATAGTGCCTGCAAGAACCAGTCGATTATGATTAGCGTACAGTACGGTCCCTTCATCTCATATATCCCGATCGAATCTGCAACCATTGGTTCATCGAGGGTTGCATATTAATTCGATAACTATGTGATAACTATAATAGTGGCATCGCGTGTACTATTGGAGAACTCCTTCTTCAATGTACATCTCATACTCTGGCCAGAGATTCCATGCACTATTATTACATTAGATCACATAGGATATCCACACCCGTAGGTGAGCGGTGAATCCCCGACTACAATGCACTGGCTCCTATATGTGTCGCAACTATACCCAACCTCGCCACCTGATGACTCTCCTGGAGTCGGTAAACGAGTCAAAGCACAGCCCTAGCATATAGAGCCTCAGTGTTGTCCCGGGTCGTAAGGACTAATGGTGTACAATCATAACCACGGACTTATCCTCTCGATGAATGATAACCACTTGGAAAGTCCGAGGGAGGGTTGTTCGGTATAATCATCATATGACTACCCATCTGTATGTTTGGACATCTCTATGCCCTTACCAAGAAACGCAGTACACAACATCACAGATGCTAGTCTCGAGCTCAAGCGACCTTTATCCATGTTTTAGGCGGCTGAATCGACTAGGAACGAATTTAGATCATACAGTGTTTACAAATGAGTTTCAATATCGAATTACGATTCATTTGTATTAAAGTATAATCAAGGTCTTTATCTATGTTTGAAATCATGGGTATACAGATAAAGAAATAACAAACCATGAAATAATGAATTATATTAAAATAAAGATTGTTCTTTACAACTGAGTCAATAAAATCCCTAGTCAACAGTTGACTTGCAGGGCATCTACTCTAACACTAGTCGATGAGATGCTGTTTATTATGAGTGGAAAATTGCTAACAGTGACCACCGATGGAGGAAGTTCTAGCCTTTTCAACTCCGACTACCGAAAGCAGGTGACTTCTGCGGCGAAGAGCTCCTAACTTGGGCACTGGACCCCCATTCTTCATCTAACCTACCTATGTCCACAAGAACTGTCCAAGAACTATCTGAAGTCGAAGCTTTTGCTTTAATAGCCGATGATTTAGAATGCGTAGCCTCCCAATTCCAATGACTACGCAGTAAACAGCTGCGCCATACTTTCAGATTCTATTCGCAGTAGTGGAGGACATGAGCTTCTTGTTTCTTACAAGCGGCATGGCGTCGCTATTATCAAAAGAAGCTTGAAGAGTCATTATGGGAATAGGAAAATCGATTGCAGGACGCATTGGCAAAAGGTGGAGGGAGTTCGCCGAGTTTGGGAGCAACGATTAATGCGTCAAGATTTGCCACCAATATCCTTGGTACGTGGCAACAGGACAACACTAGAAGCCGAGAATGCCAAATAGGATATCGCCAATGTTACTTGAGAAGACTGCTGATCCAGATTTCACAGATGAATATGAGTGACTTGTATCTGTTGAAAAATAATAGTCTGAATATTTGAATGTTGAAAATGAAAGTTATAAATATTGAAAATTAGTGTGTGATTATATATTTATTTTTGGATTATTTTCAAAGAAATTCTATAAATAGGTCTCTCAATGTGTGAAGAAAAATCACAATTGAGTAGAAAGAAAATTTTATAATGTGTTTAGTTTGATAAATTTTGTGAGTTCGAGATTTTTTACTTTTTGCCGTAAATTTTTATTTTTAACATGTTATCAGCACGATACTCGAAGGTTCGGTTCCTCATATTTTTCCAAGCTCCAAAACAAAAGAAAAAGGTAAAAATATTCAAAATTATGAGTAATTACTTTACTGTTTATTTATTTTTATTGTATGTATATTTAATGTATAATATCATGTTATTATATAAAAAGAGTTTATGACACCTCATTATAATAACGTGATGCAATTACACTGCTTATATAATTTTATTGTGTTACTGTTTAATTATTGTGTTTATATTTGAATAATATCATGTTATTATATAAAAGGAGTCTTTGACACCTCATTATAATAATGTGATGTGATTATTTTACTATTTACATATTTTTATTGTGTTATATAATAATTATATATATATTTGTATAATGTCACAATATTATATAAAAGGAGTCCCTGACACCTCATTTTAATATTGTGATATGATAAACATAATTATTTAAACATGATTAACATTACATACATCATGTTATTACCATAAAATTTACATATACATACATTTATTTTTAATATTCTGTAACGGTCATAAATGGCTAGTCTTTATACTAAAAATATGACTTCACAAACACATTCAATCACTCTAAACTTACTCTTCCTCCCCTAAAAATTTTTCCCATCAAAATTTTCGAAGAAGAAGATGGCTCTTTCAAGGTTATTTTGTATAATTATTATGGTTATTATACTCATTAGTCTTGTATTTATCTTAGAATATCCGCCACGTGTTATTTCTTTATTTTTAAGCATGCTTGTAAATATAATTTATCCGTTACTCTGTATTGCCATTTTAATAAATTTATAACTTAACTAATAAATGCATTGTTATTTTTATAGTAACACCATGTCAAACTTGGCAAAGCTCGAATTTGTTTCGCTCGACATTACATGAAAAATTATATGACATGGACTCTTGATGTAGAAATGCATCTTGAGTCATTGGGTCTTAGAGAGACTATTAAAGAAAATGGTATCCCTTCATCACAAGAAAAATCAAAAGCTATAATATTTTTGTGTCGACATCTTGATGAAGGTTTAAAATGTGAATATCTTATCGAAAAAGATCTCATGGCTATGTGGAAAGGATTAAAAGAAATATTAGAACATATTAGGGAAGTTATACTTCCAACCGCCTGTGATGAATGGAATATGTTAAGATTCCAAGATTTTAAGAATGTCAGTGATTACAATTAGGCGATGTATCGAATAATTTCGCAATTAAAATTTTGTGGACATGAGATTATGGAATCGGAAATTCTTGAAAAAACAATTTTCACGTTTCACGCATCAAATATAACTCTACAGCAACACTATAGAGTACGTGGATTTGCGAGATATTCTGAACTTATCGCCTGTTTTTTTTGTGGCCGAAAAGAACAAAGACCTGCTAATGAGAAATCATCAGTCCCGACCCATTGGATCAACAACATTTTCAGAATTAAATGCTGTAAGTAAAATGAATTTAAACCTTGGAATCAAAATCAAATTCAGAGACAAGGTTTTGGTCGAGGTCGTGGTCGTAATCGTTGACGTGGACGTGGAAGTGGTCGCGGCCATGGTTTTGAAAACAATCGAGATAGTTATTTCTATAACTCATCTCAAAATTGTGTCATGAACCACCCACTGAAAAGGCATCATGAGAACATGAGTGTTAATGAAAATCACTCAAAACGATTTGAAAGTTCTTGTTTTAGATGCGGCACTCATGGACATTGGTCTCGTATTTGTCGATCCCCGGAGCACCATTGTAAGCTCTTTAAATAATCGATAAAGGGGAAAGAAAAAGAGACCAACTTCACTAAACACAGTGGCCATTTGAGTGATTCAATTCATTTTGATGTTGCAGGTTTTCTGAATGATTTCTATGGAAATGATCAATATGCTGGTGGAATAGAAATTAAAAATAATGATGCTACAGATTTTTTCAACGATTTCTCTGAAAATGAACAATATATTGGTGGAATATAAATGTAAAATAATTTATTTTTCATGTACTCATATGATAATTTTTTATTGTAGAATTATGATATGTATTATATTTTTCAATAAATTACATATGTATCGTCAGTAATTTTTTCATCGAATATTTTTTTTGAAGTTTAAATATGAAAAATGATATGAACAAAGCTAAACAAGAAACTAATCCCATGAAAGTTTTCATACCTGATAGTGGTACAACACACACTATTCTCCGAGATAAAAGATATTTCCTGGAACTAAAACCAACAAAAACAATGGTGAATACAATATCAGGTCCTGTAGACTTGATAAAAGGTTGTGGTAAAGCACATTTTTTGTTACTTAATGATACAAAATTTTTTATAAATGATATTTTGTATTCACCACGATCGAAAATAAATTTGTTGAGTTTTAATGACATATATTCTCATGGGTATGATACTCAGACAATAAATGAATGAAATGAGAAATATATGTGTCTTACCATATATAAATCAGGAAAGAAATATGTAGTTGAAAAACTACTAATGCTCCCTACTGGATTGCATTATACATATATAAGTCCAATTGATCAAACATGGTAGTTGATAATTCTTCAATAATGATAAATTGGCATGATCGATTAGGATATCCTGGTTCAACAATGATGCGAAGAATTATAGAAAATACACATGGTCATCCGCTGAAAGATCAGAAGATCTTTCAAAATAATAAGTTTCATTGCAAAATATGTTCTTTTGGAAAACTTATTATAGGACCATCACCAGCTAAAAAATCCAAACTGAATCACCCATGTTTCTTGAACGTATTCAAGGTGATATTTGTGGGCCAATTTATCTACTATGTGGACTATTTAGATATTTAATGATATTGATTGATGCCTCTAGCAGATGATCACATGTATGTTTATTATCAACTCGGAATGTGGCATTTGCAAGATTACTTGCTCAAACAATAAAATTATGGAATCAATTTTCCGATCATACAATCAAGAAAATTAGACTTGATAATACTGGTGAACTTCTCAGACTTTCAATGATTAGTGTATGTCAGTGGAAATCACTGTTGAGCATCATGATGCTCATGTACATACACAAAATAGATTAGCCGAATCATTGATTAAATGTCTACAACTGATTGCTAGACCAATGATTATGAAAACAAAACTCCATGTTTCTATATTGGAAAATGCAATTTTACATGTTGCTGCATTAATTCGCATCAGATCAAGTGCATATCATAGATACTCCCCATTGCAGCTTGTATTTGGTAAAGAACCAGACATTTTACATTTGAGAATTTTTGGATGTATGGTATATGTGCCTATTACACCGACTCAACGAACAAAAATGGCACATCAAATAAAGATCAGAATTTATGTTGGTTAAGATAGCCCATCAATAATTCGATATCTTGAACCTCAGAAAAGTGACGTGTTTATAGCACGTTTTGCTGATTGTCATTTTAATGAGGAAATCTTCCCAATATTAGGTGGAGAAAAGAAAAATATCGAAAAAAAATTAAATTGTATACATCATCATTATTACATTTGGATCCAAGAACTACACAATGTGAAAAAGATGTACAACAAACTGTGCACTTGCAAAGAATATCAAACCAAATATCAGATGTATTTGCAGACATAAAAGGCATAACTAAATCATATATACATTCTGTAAATGCCCCTGCTCGAATTGAAATTCCAAAAAAACAAATTGAAAACACTCATGATGTCATTAAACGCTTGAAACGTGCAAGACCAATCGGTTCCAAGGATAAAAATCCTCGAAAACGAAAAAGTATAGAGAAACGCGATGATCACAAAATAGAGAATGATATTCTTGCAGAAATACATGATAATGAAAATGTTCCGTCAGAACAACAATGTAACGTCTACCGTTTTAAAAATGCAGAAATAAATTTTTTATTTATTTATAAAGCTCACACTTTTGAAATAACATTTAAACGCTGTACAGAAAAATATAACATTTAAAAATTATCTTATATATTTAACAGTAAAAATAGTGCAATTTAAAATAACCAAACTCATCCCAAAATCATACGTAAACATGAACCAATCAAATTCTTAAAAACCATCCATGTAGGAAAATATTCATCTCCACTCAATCTCGTAAATTATAATGCGGAAAATATGCGGTCCTCGGGTCGTGTCATTGCACCAGGTCTGCCTACTCAGAGTTCGGCACCTCCGGTCTCCTCATCATTAAGCTCACCTGCATCACACACGCCTAGTGAGTCTAAAGACTCAACACACATGTACCAGGAATAACAAGTACATATACATAGCACACAGCAGTGAAAAATAGCATACTCAACATACCTTTCATGAAGTTTAAAAGCGTAATGTAAATGTGTCGTGTAAAATCATGACGTGTCAAAACAACTCATCGTTAATCATCATTCATCGTTTATCATTTAGCATTTCTTTTGGTGAATTCAGTTCATTAGAGGTGACAATCGTACATCATCATTTATGATGGATCCATCATACATAGAACCGTGGTACATAACTTAACCGAATCAATTCCCAACTTTTTAACCCGCGGTACCTAACTTAACCGAATTATACCCAACGATGATTTTAAATCGAATCGACTCGAAATTTAACCGAACTATTCCCAAATTTTTACCACACTTAAAACACACAATATAAGTCCCTAATCCACAAAAACTAGACCCTTTAAACCTTCGAACAACCCTCAATTGTTGCCAGAATTTTCTTTATGGGGTCCCATAACCTGACGATCAACCTTCCTAGGCACCACCAGCTCGAACTTGTCCTGAATCAAGTTACTAGGGACCAATATCAGAACTCGCTGGACCTACTTGATGTTAGAGTAGGTGCCCGTCGAGCCAAGTGTTGGCCGAGGGTTCATGTTTAAACTCTATGTATGAACAGTCTTTATTTTAATAATATTTGAAATTATTATTTTGGCACTTCTTTATCTGTATACCTATGCTAGTTGCATAGATAAAGCCCTTGAATATACAAATAGTAGAAAGAATATGAGATGCTCATATGATGAGCATCATGAAACTCATATTTGTAATACTGTATATTCTAAACGGTTCCTAGTCGATTCAGCCGCCACTAAGAAGGATATAGGCCGCTCGAGTTCGAGACTAGTATCTGCGATGTGAGTACCATGCTTCATTGGTAGGGGACATTGTGATGTCCGAGCATGCAGATAGGTGCTCCTTGTAGAGTGCATTGAACAACCCTCCATAAAGGATTTTCCAAGTGGTTCTCACTTATCGAGTGGAAAAGTCCTAGTTTATGGTTGTACACCATTAGTCCTTATGACTCGGGACAACATTGAGACTCTATGTGCTAGAATTACACTTTGACTTGTTTACCGACTCTCAAGGGGTCATATGGTGGCAAGGTTGGGTGTTCTGTCGAAACATATAGGAGTCGATGCATTGTAGTCGGGGATTCACCGCTTACCTTCGGGTATGGATATCCTATGTGTTTTCATGTGCGTGTAGTTTGAAATCTCTGATCAGAGTATGGTGGTAATTATGAAAGGGGTTTCTTAGATTACACCATCGATGCAACTACGACATGACACATAGTATCGATTCATTGACAACTCTCGATAAACCAATGGTTGTCGAATCGGTCGGGATATATGAGTTGAAGGGACCGTACTGTACGCTAACCATAATTGAATGGTTCTTGCAGGCACTATCATTTGATACCTAGGGAATCATGTAAGCGATGCTGCTAGGCGTTTAACATGATTGGTTGGGTACTATCAGACTTGAGTTCTGACATTCTTGTTATCAAGGAGTTGATAAGTAAGAATGGAGCAATTGAGGTATGCTCGTAAAAGGACATGTTTAGTCCGAATCACATGGAGATGTGAACCCACGGCTAGTTGTATCAGTGAACCATTGAGGGCCACACAAGTGCTAGCTTTCTAGATCCCGTTGAGAAGTTAAAATAGTTCAATGTGTTGAACGGCTTATAAATGAGTTTATAAGCGTAAAGAAAAATAGAAGTAAGACATCTATGAGAAAAATGTAATTTTTAATTTATGAATGTATTCCTAAATTAAAAGTAGGCCAAGTGAATAATGTATTTGAAAATAGTGATTTTCATAAACATTATTATGGACTAAATTAAATTAATTCAAGTGTTGAATTAATTGGGCCTTGTAGAGCCCATTGGAAATAATTATTCAACTATTGGGCTTGAGTAAAATCAAGTAAAGTCTAATTGGGCTCAAATGTGTTTGAGACAATTTAAATTAAAAGTCCATGGGCCCTTTGTAAATGTTACAAGCCCACTAGGTTTTGCATGCTTGGGATATGAAGAGGTGTGGAATACTTTTGATTAAAATATTGCAAAGCATGCAAAAAGTAGTCTCAACTTTTTCAAGCACCAAGACAACACTTCACACTCCCATTTTTTTACATCACCTTGGCCAAAATTTAGCAAAAATTCTCTCCAAAAATTCTTCTCTCATTTTGTTCTTCAAGTTGTTGAAAACAAAATACTTCTCAAAGAAAAATCCTCACATTTTCTAGTGCAAGTGTAAGGAGGTTCTAGCTTGCAAGTGGTGGGCTTGATTTTGAACAAGGAGTGTTCACAGGGAGGCTTGAAGATTGTCTACCATACAAGAGCTAAAGTTTTTACACTTTAGTTGGAGCCATCATCAACCTCAAGAGGTTGATAGGTAAAATTTCTTAACACCCTATGTATGACAAATGTGTTTAGTATATGTTACACACTAGTACCATGGTGTTCAATTTTTCTCAAAAATTTCGATTTTCATGTTTAGAAAACAATTTTGTGCTTCCGTTGCGATTTCGAACACCTAAAATCGATCCCTTTCAAGTTGTATCATGAGCTAAGGGTACTAGTTTTTGTGTAGCATATACATAATATTATATTGAGGTCGATTTCTAACCTCATGAGATATATTTTGCAACCAAAATCAAGGCATTTTTGTGGCATATTTTGCTGCCCATTTCGCACAGCCGAAATGGGCAGCAAGTCTATGTTTAATCAAAAGAAAAAAAAAATTTTTTTGTTGGCCGGAATCCGGCGACGGAGCTCCGGCGACGGCGATGACGACTAGGGTTTTCAAAAGGTGTTTTGAAATATCAAAGTGTCATGGGCCTTGAGTTGTTGGGCCATTGGATGGCTAACATATTTGTGAATTTTAAATGGGCTAAAATGTTTTTGGTGAAAAATAAGTTTTTGAGCCCTTAAGTTTAAAATTACAAAAGCTGCAAACATTTTCTGATAAAATAAATAATTGAAGTTGGACCTTAATTATTTATAGTAAATTGTGATTTACAAGAAATTCGGTTATAAATAAATTAATTAGAAAGTAGACAAACGTGTTTGTATACTTTGTTAATTTAGTTTATAATCGTGGCGGTTAATGATTGGATCAAGATATATAATATTGGATCAATTAATTATTGTGATAATTAATTGATGGTGTATGATATGTGATATTATGCATGAAGGATGATCAAAAGCCCAAGCCCAATTTGCTAGGTGTATGCTAGGATATTTTGTGTTGAATGATTGTAATAATTATCAATTTATAAAGTGGGCTTGGTTTATGGCCCGTTCCCACCCCCCATGAGATGTATCCTTATTTGCCATGGATATTTAGTTGTAAATATTAGTATAGTGGATGATCAAGATTGGAAGATTGTGGCCATGATGATTATGAAGATCGAAGACATGTAAATATTAGAAGCTAATGTAATAGTTGCATTTGCATCCCGTGCATTTTCCCTAGGATTGGACCTAGGCCCGTGTTTAGCTCACACGGGCCATTAGTTTTTGGGCGATTGATCATCCTTGTTTTGTTTACTGTTTATAATATATGCATGATATGTTATAAATAATGAGTATGTGCGTTATTATTATGATAATAACAAAGTTGCATGAATCCGGCAAACATACGATCAAACATGGCGAGCTTTTAAATAAAATTAATGATGAGACCTTTCAAAATTAAAAACCCTCATTTTGAATAAGATTCAAAATTAATATCAAGCCCGAAAAGGGGAATTATAAATTTGTTTATAATTTCCATGTCTTCCATCGACAATGGGTGCATGATGAACGCTACCCGTGCTCGGGGCTCGGCTCATATTATTGGGGGGGCCTTGGGTGCCGGAAAGCTGTGACATCCATTGACATGGTGATGTGAACTACGTGGAACTCCCATGATTTCGGCTCATATTATTGAGGGAACTCATGGCGACCGTCCATTAAGGTTCAACATCGATGGGTAAGGCTTGACACGTAAAGATGAACAACGTCATATTATTGGGTCCTAATCAAACGTGAGACAAAAGTTTACGTTAAGGGTTGCATTGTGATGCAATTGGAAACTACCTTTTAGGGATTATGATTGGCTGATATTATTCGGGATCATAATTCGCTAATTGGACCTTACGTACCTACTGAGGAAAGGTGTTTCCCGTTTTCACTAGAGGGTAGTGAAAATGTCAAAACAGTGGGAGCGAAAATTTATAAAGTAAAAGTCCATACTTTATATCTTACTAAATATTTTAAAATAGTCATTAACATTTATCTGTTTTACTTTTCAGTACAAAATTTGACAATGTCTTCAATTCGCAATCCGCTTTCTGCCATACTCGAAAAACATGTATTAACCGGACCTAATTATCTCACTTGGCTAAGAAACCTAAAGATCGTCTTGAACTCGGAAAAGATTGCATATACACTGACTGAGTCGCCCCCTGCTGAGGCTCCGACTGACTGCACTCCTGAGGAATTGCAGATCTACAAGGAATGGTGTGACCATGACTTAAAGGCTAGGTGTTATATGCAGGCTTCTATGAATGATGAGCTGCAGAGGCGTTTTGAGGATGCAAAGAATGCTGCTGACATTCATTTGCATCTCAAGGAGCTCTTTGGAGAGCAGACACATCCTCTTAGGCATGCTACCGTCAAGGAGCTGATCACTTTGCTCATGCGAGATGGGGCCTCGGTCTATGAGCATGGCCTAAAGCTGATTGGGCTCGTGGATAAGCTTGTGGGCATGGATCTTGCATTGCCATCGGAGCTGACCACCGACCTGTTGCTTTTGTCGCTGCCTAGCTCGTTTGATCCTTTTGTGGTGAACTTCAACATGAACAAGATGGAGCCGACCCTTGAGGAGTTGGTAAACATGCTTGTGACTTTTGAGTCCACTATCAAGAAAGAGAAGCCGGTTCTTTTTGTGGGCTCTTCATCTGGTACGAAGACCGGTCCACCTGGGAAGGGAAAGAAGCGTTCTTTCCAACGTCCCAAGAAGAGCGTGCCCTTGAAGAGGCAGACTCCGGGTCCCGTAGTGGCAGCCACACCAGTGAAGGCTGACAAGACTGTTGACATCTGTCATCACTGCAAGAAGCCTGGACATTGGAGGCGTAATTGCAGGGAATATCTTGCCCAGAAGAGTTCTGGAAACGGTATGTTCTATATTGAAGTAAACATTTCAATTAACTCTACTTCTTGGGTATTGGATACCGGATGTGGCTCACATCTCTGTAATGATTTGCAGGCGATGGGAAGAAGTAGGAGGCTCAGGGAAGGTGAGACCTTCTTGAGGATGGGCAATGGGGCAAGAGTTGCTGCCAAAGCTGTTGGAGATGTTTCTTTAATTTTGAACAATGATTTTAAGTTGATGTTAAGAGATGTTTTGTTTGTACCAGACTTGGTGAAAAAAATTATTTCCATTTCTATGTTGTACAAAGATGGATTCTCTTGTTTATTTAGCAAAGGTGTTTGCAACATTTATAAGAATGAATGTTTAGTTGGTACCGGAGAACTTGAAAACGATCTCTATAACTTAAAATTGAAAGATATTCCACTAAACAATGTCCAAGCGATAACAACAACAAACAAGCGCAAACATGATACTCTTAATATGGCACAATTATGGCATGCTCGATTAGGACATATTTCCCTAAGAAGGATGAACAAGTTAGTGGGAGTAGACATGTTTGATATGTCTGATATTAATGCTCTCACGACTTTTGAACCCTGTCTCAAAAGAAAGATGACCAAAATTCCCTTTAAGGGCCATGTGGAGCGAGCCAAAGGGTTATTGGATTTGATCCATACCGATGTGTGCGGTCCGCTTAGCATCACCACTAAGCATGGACATGCCTACTTCATCACCTTTACCGATGACTTTTAGAGGTATGGGTATGTGTATTTGATGAAATACAAGTCTGAAGCCTTTGAAAGGTTCAAAGAATTCAGAAGTGAAGTAGAGAAACAGTTGGGACGAAGCATCAAGACACTTCGATCGGATCGAGGTGGTGAGTACTTGAGTGCCGAGTTCCAAGAGTATCTTAGGGAGAAGGGGATTCTCTCGCAGTGGACTCCGCCCGCTACACCGCAGTTGAATGGTGTTTCGGAGCATCGTAACCGGACTTTGATGGACGCTGTTCGGTCTATGATGGGGTTCACGGAGTTGCCGCCATCCTTTTGGGGATATGCGCTTGAGACAGCGGCACTGTTGTTGAACAATGTCCATTCAAAGGCAGTTGATAAGACTCCATATGAGATATGGATGGGTAAGCCTCCAAAATATTCTTATCTTAGAATATGGGGGTGTCCTGCTTATGTGAAGCAGGTAGTGGGAGATAAATTGGATAGTCGATCCATTTTATGTTACTTTGTGGGATATCCAAGGAATTCTGTTGGATATTCTTTCTATCCTCCCCAAGAGACAAAGGTGTTTGTTTCTAGAAATGCAACCTTTTTGAAAAATAAATTTCTATTGGATAGAAAAGAGGAGATGATAGAACTCGAAGAGGTTCGAGAGACACCCACAATTATAGAACCCACACCCGAAGTGCCAAGAGAGGAGATACAAACTCCTAGAAGATCCTAGAGAGTCTCGAGACCACCTATGAGGTATGGTCTGCTTCTTGAATAGGGCCATGATGAGCATAACCATGGATGTGATCCAAGGACCTTCAAGGAAGCGTTATCTGATGCCGATTCATCCAAGTGGCTTGAAGCAATGGAATCTGAGATGAATTCCATGCATTCGAACCAAGTGTGGAATCTTGTAGATCCACCTGAGGGAACTGTTCCCATAGGGTGTAAATGGATTTACAAGAGGAAACTTGGGGCGGATGGGAAGGTATTGACCTTCAAGGCGCGACTGGTAGCAAAAGGGTATACTCAAAGACAAGGTGTTGACTATGAGGAAACCTTTTCTCCAGTTGCAATGTTCAAGTCCATAAGGATATTGCTAGCCATAGCTGCATGGTATGACTATGAGATATGGCAGATGGATGTTAAGACAGCCTTTCTTAATGGGGATATTAAGGAAGAGATTTACATGTCTCAACCCGAAGGGTTTACATCTATCGGAAGTGAGCATATGGTATGCAAACTTCAGAGATCTATTTATGGTCTAAAGCAAGCATCTAGGAGTTGGAACCTCAGATTCGATAGTACAATCAAAGAGTTTGGTTTTACTAAGAATCCTGAGGAACCATGTGTATACAAGAAGGTCAGTGGGAGTGCTGTGACATTCCTTGTGCTTTATGTTGATGACATTCTACTCATTGGGAATGATGTAGGAATGTTGCAATCAACTAAGATATGGTTAGCAAGTAAGTTCTCGATGCAGGACTTGGGTGAAGCATCTTTTGTATTAGGAATACAGATCTATAGAGATAGATCAAGAAGATTGCTTGGTCTCACCCAGTCCACATACATTGATACCATCGTGAAGCGGTTCTCGATGGATGAGTCCAAGAGAGGACATCTACCAATGTGTCATGGCGTGTCCCTATCCAAGTCTATGTCTCCCAAGACTGATGCAGAGATAGCGGCGATGACACGCATTCCGTATGCTTCGGCTATTGGTAGTATCATGTATGGGATGATATCTACACGTCCTGACGTGGCATTTGCACTAAGTGTAGTGAGTAGATATCAATCCAACCCTGGTCTTCCACACTGGAAAGCTGTGAAAGACATCCTCAAGTATTTGAGAAGGACCAATAAGTTGTTCTTGGTCTATGGGGGTGGAGAACTGAAATTGGAAGGCTATACCGACTCTAGCTTCCAAAGCGATATCGATGACTCGAAGTCAACCTCTGGATTCATATTCATGCTCAATGGTGCTGCTGTCTCTTGGAAGAGTTCCAAGCAAGACAGTACTGCGGATTCCACCACTGAGGCAGAATATATTGCTGCATCAGCTGCAGCAAAGGAGGCTGTTTGGATAAGGAATTTCGTCCAAGAGTTGGGCGTCATTCCTAATGGAGTTGCTCCTGTCCCGGTGTTTTGTGACAACACGGGAGCCATTGCTCAAGCAAAGGAGCCGAGGTCTCATCAGAAGTCCAAACACGTATTGAGAAAGTACCACATCCTCAGAGAGATCGTGGAAAGAGGAGATGTCACGATTGACAAAGTCGGCTCCACAGATAATGTTGCTGATCCACTAACTAAGCCTTTACCTGGACCATTATTCGAGAAGCATCGCGAATCGATGGGTTTGAAGCATATGGGTAGTTGGCTCTAGTGCAAGTGGGAGATTGTTAGAGTAGATGCCCGTCGAGCCAAGTGTTGGCCGAGGGTTCATGTTTAAACTCTATGTATGAACAATCTTTATTTTAATAATATTTGAAATTATTATTTTGGCACTTCTTTATCTATATACCCATGCTAGTTGCATAGATAAAGCCCTTGAATATACAAATAGTAGAAAGAATATGAGAGGTAAAATTTCTTAACACCCTATGTATGACAAAGGTGTTTAGTATATGTTACACACTAGTACAATGGTGTTCAATTTTTCTCAAAAATTTCGATTTTCATGTTTAGAAAAAAATTTTGTGCTTCCATTGCGATTTCGAACACCTAAAATTGATCCCTTTCACTTGAACCACCCCTCGGCCCCATGCACGTTGCAGCAACCTACACGCTCTAACCCACGAGAGCTCACTACCGCGGCCACTACTATTCTGGATCGATCGGCTACTATTGTGGTTCAAACGAAGGTTGAGCCTCCTTGAGCCATGACTCAGACTCATGATAGTCTTGCATAGGCCTTGGATTGGCCTTTGCACCGCCGTCCTTACCCCTTTCACTCGATCTACTCGAACCCGGGGCAACCCTTAACAATTCCTCACGGTTCCTAGCATACAGACCACCAGCTCACTTTCTCTTATTGACAGCACACTCTCGATGAAAGAGACCCTTCAGCAACATCACTCGACAGCCCTCTTGCAACCATGATCAAAGAAACGTGAGAAATCAACAAGTGGAACAATAAAACATGCGCCTACTACCACCGATGAACAAACAAGCATTGATCGAAACATCTACATGATTTTACGAATACTCCACACATATTATCAGTGTACATGATGCAACAAAAAAAATAACAAGCGTGCCTCGAAGATTGAAGAACAAAAACAAGCCGGAAACTATATTTTGCCTGAACAAGGACACGGCTGAGCTTCTTAGTTGGTGGTTGCTGAAACCAAGAGAGAATGCAGCTGGGGGATGCTGGAAAACTGAGAGGATGGAGTGGTTGGAGAAGAGTGTCGGCTGGTATTGTAGAGCCCAAAATCAATACACGTAAATTCCAATCATTTATTTAATTTTAAAATGATTTTAGTGATGCATGTTTTATGAAAATGCATTATTTTAAATTATTTATGTTTATGTGATGCACGTTAAAATATTTCTCGAGTTTCATGTTTCAGGCGATTATTCGATGCGGGGTCGAGGAAAGAGACCGGTGGCGATTTTTGACGATTTTAAAACGTGGTAATTTATTTTAAGTTAGGATTGGAGCATTTTTAAATGATTTATAAGTTTTTAGTATTTTTAAAGCCTAATTTAATTATTAGGTGATTTTATGATTTTAAAGTTTTTAAAGAATTCGCACTTGTACACTTTATTTCTAAATTAAGGTATTTTATTAGGTTAGAAGGGGTAATTATTTTAATTAGCTTGCTAATTAATAATTAAGCAATTTATTTCCCTAAATTACACCACTAAACTCACGCACACACCCATTTTACACACACTAACACGACACAACACACACATACATAATTATATTCAGATTTTATTTCTTTTAAAAGAGAAAACATAGGTTTCTTGGCCCCGAACAGCAGCCGCCCTTCCTCTCATTTTCCAGCAAGGTTTCATTGAGTTTTCTTCAAAGAAAATCGTGCGACGTTCGTCCCGGATCGTCCCTCGCTTGTTCCCGTGTCGGTGTCGTCGGTTCGGTAAATTTTAACATCAAAAAGCACATATACTCTGTTTTTCCTGCATCGATCAAGTCATATTATGCGTTGTGATTTTTTTGATGCGTAAAATCTTTGTATGATGGGCAATTTTGAGAGGAAAATTTGTTGGATCAGTTTTGAAACAATTTTTAGATCTGGAGTTTCGTTTTTCACCGTATTTTGAATTAGTGTGATTTTTCGGTCAAGAATTTGGGAAAACTTTCAACATATGAAATGTAGAACTTTTTGATAATTTCGATTTGATGTATAATTCAAAATATTTGGACAAAAATTGAGTGAGTTAGGATTGTTTTCGTGGGACTGCTCAAACCGTGTTTTTTTGAAATATACGCTATTGATGTGTTCTTGAAGTTTTATTGTTGCAGGCTTCGTTGGGGATCAACAGGTGATAGTTGCTGCTTTTAGGTATGTCGTTAATGATTTTGGGATGGTTATTGACATTTCGTTTCACGTCTTTAGGCACTTGGGGGAGTTAGTAGTCATAAAAATCGTTTTGTGGTCAAAAGTCGTGTTCACGAGTTTATTGTGTTACTTGTGATGCGTAGTTGTTTTGGGACAATTATATAGGATGGAGTCAGTGCTATAGTATCCTAGGATGAGTCTCGCGGTGCCGATTCATGGTCGGGATGATCGAGTTAGGGAGATTCAGAAATTTTTGTTGGTTTGCTCTTCACGCAGGTACACAGACCCGGGGACGGACCATGACACTGGGTCCATGCCTTTGTTTCTTCCAAAGTGTCAAAATTTTCGAGCCTACACGGACCCTGGCACGGGGTCCGTGCCCTCCTTTCTTTTCGAGTATGTCCCTACCGTAGGAACACGGACCCAGGCACGGGGTACGGGTCCCCCCTTTTCTTCGAGACAAATTTTACAGAACCTACACGGACCTGTAGCCGGACCTGGGCACGTGGTCCATGTACTCGAGATTTTGGGAAAAATTATATTGTTTGCTTTGGGGTTTTATGTTATGGTTTAGTACGAGGATTAATTGAGGTCAAGTCCCGAGTGATCTAGAATATCATAAGCTATTTATTTAATTCGGTGGTGAGCACGAATTCCTACGTCTAAGTTATGCAAGTTAAGTGTTGGAATTCATGTTAGTATGTGCAGCAGTGGCCCCAAGCGAGATTCAACGAATCCTTCAACGCCAAGTAAGTATGTTCGACGTGCAAGAAAATACTTTTAAGTTTTTGAGGTATGCTAAATTTCTTGTGATCAAATTATGTATAGGATTGGAAAATGGTAAAGTATGACCAGGGACCAATCCACCCGTTAAATTATGAACGGGGATCTCATGTATGTGGCAGTAGATCTTCCCTGTCAGCCCAATACCGTGGTTTAGTCTGATCAGGCGCATTTATGTATGGGTCACTTGCTTTGAAACATGCATCTACGCAAAACGACGAAGTTTATGTATGTACAAGTGTGCAAGCATGTTTAAGAAAAGTTTATGTTGATGGTGCATCTATGATATGTACGTATGTTCAAGATGATATATGCATGTTAAAGTTCAAGTATGTACGTTCTATGATAGGATCGATTAACGTAGCAAGAGTGTTTAGAAGGGGGGTTGAATAAACACTCACAATTAAAACTGATCTTTTCAAGTTTTGAGTTCAGTTTGGTGAGAAACTGATTCTCGGAATCTTGCTGGACAATGACAATTAGTTAAACTAAAGTAGTTGCGGAAATTAACTGACTGAAAAATAGAATACAAAACTGAAATAAAATACACAAGGATTGTTTCTGGATGTTCGGAGATTTCAATTACTCCTACGTCACCCCTTCTATCTCAAGGATAGGATTTCCATTAAAAGACTTTGATCAAATACAAGATTTGTACTGACCCAATTCAGTTTGGACTTATCACTGCCAAAAGCTGAAACTCTTAGTATTACAAAATGTTCTCAGTGCGTAACTGATCTTAGCACTATCGAATTTAACGATTATTTCAAAGTGCTAGTGAGCTCAAATTGTAGCCTTGACTGCTACGAATAAATCAAGTAAGGGTGAGCAAAGATTTTGATAGAGTAACAGCAAGCTTTGAATAGAGTGATCTGTATGTTTTTTCAGCTGTTCTTCTGTCATATTTATAAGCTTCCCTTCCAACGGTAACTTGAGATATGTTTGAATCTTTGTATCCGTTGAGTGCCACTTCATCATTCCTTGGGCATTGTTTGCTTCATTTATTG
Source organism: Primulina huaijiensis (assembly GCF_012295235.1). Taxonomy (NCBI): domain Eukaryota; kingdom Viridiplantae; phylum Streptophyta; class Magnoliopsida; order Lamiales; family Gesneriaceae; genus Primulina; species Primulina huaijiensis. The sequence continues at coordinate 13,629,901 of NC_133317.1, read as the reverse complement.
TAATGCGGCGTCTTAATTGCTTTAGCCGAAATGCGTTGTTCTAAGCCGTATTAATTGAAGTGCGGCGTTTCATATTCAGTTGCAATCTGCTATGTCTCTTTGTCGGTTGAATGTTCTTTCCCGAGACATGTTTAGTTGAAAGAAGCATACGGCTGAATATATCAACTGATCGGTTTCCAACTGATCAGTTTTCTTTATTAGATCTGCTGATTTCAGTTGTTAAGTCCAGTTGCTGAATATAATTGCGCGTATCAATTGGTTGATCAGTTTGTCAAACTCCAGAATTTAGAGTTTGGTTCATATTTTGTCAAATGCCGGAATTTCGTTTCCAACAATTTCCCCCTTTATGGTGTTTGACAAAACTAAGTAAATAATAACTTATCGTCTGAACGCATTGTAGATAAAATAAGAGGTTGATCTTGATCATCTGAAAGCTGAATAATAATCCACACGAATACGAGATGGACTTGTAGAGATTTTTCTTCAACGAGAAGATTTCTTCTGTTGTTCTAGAGTCTCTTTGATTTCTTATCCCTTTTTGTCAAACAACTCCATCTTCAAGGATAATTTTCGAACATCTGTTGATAGAAAGTTGACAGAGTTGGATATGTTTTCAACAGCAGAGGTTAAAGCGATTTGAAGTACATCTATCTTTCTTGATACGAGTGTCTCTACAGCATCAACTCTTTTGCTAATAGAGTCTTGAGTCAATGAGAGACTCTTAACCAAACCTCTGTTCTTCTGAATATCATCCACTGTTCGAGAGAGAGATGTTAAAGCATCTTGAATTGTCGTCAGTTTCTGATAGTTGAATTTTTCAGAATGTTCCAGTTTCAGAGAATGCTCTAATTGAGTATGCTTAATCTTGTATACATGATTGATCATTTCATTCATATTCTTCTGAATTTCCTTAATTTCTTAAAGAACTTTATCAAGATCTGTAGAAAAAATGAGGCGGAGACTGACAAGACGTACCTGGTTCCGTTGAGACTTGATCAAAGACCACCATGGTCTTATCAGATATCATCGTTTCAGAAACAGTATGTGCTGGAACATCTGTTTCAGTTACTGCCACTTGGACTGTAAGAGGTGAAGATTGATGGTGATCAACAAAGATACTTTCCTGCTGAATAGGAGAGACTGCAGGATCTTCAGTTGATTGATCATGAGCTGATGCATCTTCTTGAAAATCAGCTAAGACTTGAGCTGGCTCATCAGTTGGAAGTTTTTCAGCAGTAATCAACACAGCCTCCATATTTTCAGCAATTTGTTGATTTGGTGATGGGCTAGCCACCACTGTTTGATCCTCTATTTCAGAAACAACAGACTGAACTGGTACTTCTGTTGAGATAGGAACTTCTTGAGCGATTTAATCAGTTGAGTGATCAACTTCTTCAGAATTGGGTTCACTCATAAGAGATTATTTCGCCACTGCTTGAATAATTTCATCAATGTTGGCAAAAGTCAACTCGGCTTCAGAGTACATCTGATGTTCCACAGCAGATGATTGTGGCACATCCTGAACAGGTTTTTCAGCAACCGGTTGTGGAGATGGCTCTTTCTGCTGGGAGGAGAATGTATCTTCTTTTGTTTTTGAACTGGAGGATTTTTCAGGGAGAACCAATTCCTAATCATGTTCCAAAAATCTGATTTCCATTTGTAGGCCACTAAGATCTGCGTCCAGTTGGGTGAACACAACTCTATCATAATATGCAGTTGGACCTACGGGATTGTAGTTGGATTTCAACTTTTCAACCATTCTATTCAGCTTTTTGGCTCGAATTTGGTCAAAGAAATATTTTTGCCTCTCCAATGCCTGGGCAATAGTAGCAGCTTTGACTCTTTTCAACACAATCGCTTCAAGTTTAATAAACTTTTTCAGTTGGGATTTGCGCTTCAGCTCTTTGGCAAAAATCTCAGTCCTAAACTTCTTCCAACTATCAAAAGATTTTAGTTTCGATGTGGCAAATGCATTGACCTGTTCCCAAACCAGGTCAATGTGAGTTCGAATGGCATTAGATGGCCTTGGCTCTTCAACTAGCTTGCCTTTTTCTTTTTCAGTAGTGAGAATGTGAGGAATATCCAAACTAGAGTGAGTGGTGTCCACTGGTTCCCTCAATATAACGCCTTTCGATCTGGCCGGAGGCAAAATGGTAGGGCGATTTACATGAGTCAAGGAAGCTCTTACTTTAGCGGGTGCCTTTTCTTCAGTAACTGAATCATCATGTGGAACAACCTGCAAAGGTATAGCCTGAATAGGCTGTTGGGCAGCTGATTGAGTCAAACTCTCAGTTAGAATTAATTTCACCGCTGTTATTGGTTTAGTTCTTTGCGTCCTCGGTCTCTTGACAAGCTTAGGAGAAGGAGTTTTCTCCGAATCTGATTCACTGATAATCAGTTTTCGTTTTGCATTCTTCAGTTGGACCAAAGTTTTGGCCTTCTTGACAGGTGTTGGAGCAGGTGGTTGCGTCCCAACCTCCTATTTGTTTTTCAAAAACTGTTTGGGAGAAATGTCCAGTTTGGTCTTTGGCGGCAAGATGTTCTTGGCAGTGAAGACCTTGAACTTTGATTATTTTCCAGCATTGTCAGCTACCAATCCCTTTAGTTTCAGAAGATAACTGATTGGAATGGCAAAGCCTCTTGATTATTTGGTAGATTGAATCATATTTCTTAGAATATTGAAAATAATGTGCCTCCAGTTAGCTTTCTTCTCTCCCATGATGATGGTCATCGCTTGGAATTTCTCAAGAGTAAGGGCAGCATAAGAGCCGGCCTTAGCCAATATGCCTGTAACACTCGTGACTAAAATACATAATCATTGCGGAAGCTTTTAAACATAATTTGGAGAAAATGTGTAATTTAAAAAAATTTGGGCAGCATCTCCCCGTAATTAGGACATGCCACCTGTCTCAAGCAGCACGTAAAACACATGCAAAATATTTTTAAACACATCAAATACCATTTAATGCAGTAACTACACATATTCTACTTCAAAAACAAAACAAGCTTTTCAATGTTTCCCAAAATATCCAAAAGCTTAATATATCAAAAATAACATCCAATCAAAATCTCCAAAGTTTGGCATATTCCCTTATCTCGCTTCGACAACTCAGGGATGATCAGTCTTTCTTACCTGTGCCTGCATCACATGAACATAACTTGAATGGGTATAAAACTCAGCAAATGGAATCAATACTAACAAGATACATATATATCATTTTATTGTAAAACATAAAATGTAGGTAGCATCAGTTTCATTTTGTTGAAAACATCATCTTTTTCATTTAGTAAACATCGAAACATCAATAATATCATCCGTCAAGAATCATAATACAACAATACATAGGGATGATATTCATTTTCATTGATTAACTGAAGAATTGATAGTTCTTATAAGATGGTTCATTCTTGCTAAACCTCTTCGTAAAAACGAATCTTATAGGAGGGACATGTACCTCTCCATAAAATGCATCTTATAAGTGAGTACATGTTTTCATCGTTAATTGGCCAATTACATTTAGAATTGCCAGAGGCAACACCGCTACTATCACTATCAATCCAATCATCCAATCATATAAAACTTCATTCAGGCATTTATCGAACACCTTAGAGGCATCATTTAAAATTTAACTCCTTTCATTCAAAAATGCATATAATTGCACTACCATATATACATATTTACATATATATATCATGAATGGAATTTCAAAGGAGTTAACGTCATAAAATCATCAAAACACATACATATAGGATCATGTGATGCATTCAAGAATTGATTCTACTTACAACACTTGGAGCAATTGGTTTCCTAACCCTTGACGTAGATCCTACAACAATAAACCCGATAACTAATCAACAACACCCAAATAATAACCTTAAATGATCATTTAATCCAATACATCAATCACAACTATCATGCCCTAACTCCACCATCTTCAATAATTCAAGATCAAGAAGAAAACCCACTTACCGTTGCTCCTTTCACTAAAAAGGTGAAGTTCCAACTCCGGATTGAAGATTAATTGCTTGATTAAATGAGAGAAGAAGAAGATGATGAATAACCCTAGCCTTCAAATCGATGGAGAAGAGAAATGAAGAGAAGGAAAGTGAGGAAAATGAGAGTCTCATTCGATTTTAAGCCCACCCAAAATACGTTTTTGCACAGTGCTGGGCGCTCGGGCGGTCATAAATTACCGCCTTAGCGCGGACCATGCTGTCCAAGACCAAAAATCCAGAACCAGTGGCGCTCTGGCGGTCATTTCTTACCGCTCGGGCGCCGCTCTGCGCATAACCATATCTAAGATCGCTTCCGAAATGCCTCTTTTCTTCATAACTAGGAAAAGTGGTAAACATGAAAATTGTAGCTCTATGTCTTGGCTTGCATCTCCAATTATCCTCATGTCATTTGAAGGTCTGAGTAAAAAGTTATGCTCAATCTCCCAACATGTGTCACTGCAGGAACGACGATACATACGACACACTTCGGGGCGCTTTTGGCTTATCTTCCACAATGATTTGAATAAAACCCAAAACATAAAAGTTATAGGCTTATATCTTATCTTTCTAATGGAAGTGACCTCACATCATTTGGGTCACAATACAAGAAATTATGCTAAAAACCACAACTACTGCCACAGTTTCATACCGTTTCATTCTATATCACATAATGCCATTCATATCATATCTTGAAGCCATAAACCATCACCATTACATCACATATCCCAAAAAATCATCATAATAAATGTCTGGGCATTACAATGCCCTTTGCCACAATGTCGGCTAATAACTGAAACTCATGCTTCAGTTCCTTCTTAGGATCAGAAACTTTAATTTTCCGCCCATCAGCAGACAGCAAAGATTGCATTTCCTCAATGTCAGATGTTTTGACTTCAGAGAAGCTGACGTACCCATCAGTTGGCAAATAGAAAATTTCTCCGAAGGTCTCTTCAGATAGGATCAACAGCTGATCATTAACAGTTAGAAAGATACTTCCATCAGTAGTGACAAATCCCTTCAGATAGAATTCATTTACTTCCTGGGGGTATATCTCCTGCGAAGATTGTCCCAAAAACATCCTGAGACCAGTAGATTCAATCTTCAGAAAGACGTTCTTAACATCAGCTTCTTGAACTGATAAAACTGAGTCAAAATCAATGGCCATAGCGTTCAACACGTGACCTGAGATTTGATTCGCCATTTCGAAAGATAAAATGATCTGAAATTTGTAAAAGATAAACTTTGGAATTAATATGCTCTTAGGAACTGATTGTATGCGTAAGAAAGAAAACTGAATTGAAGCGGGCATAGTACATTTGTTCGTGACTGTTCAAATTCGGGACACGTGTTAGTCCAAAAAATTTGAATAAAAATATGTGTACGTGTGCTGTAAGCGTGTGTGCAAAAAATGAGCGGTTTAAAATAGGCCACTTTATGAAACTGCAGTAACGTCAGTTGATTTGGAATATAATAAGTTTTTTTTTAATTTGTTAACTTATGTGAGAAGATTTGTAAAATATCCAGCTGAACAATCAGTTGGGAAACTGATTCATTTCAGTTGAGAATTCACAAACAATTGTCCTCTCAGTTAACATTTTCAAAAACTGATATTCCCCCTTGATCGGTGCATAGAATAATTAAAGTGACGATATAAAATAAATTTAAGGGTCAGAAAGATTATCGTTTGCTCAAACGTTGACGACAATTCAGCTTCCATGATTTTTGGTTTGTTTTTCTCTTTCTTTTATCAGTTGACTATGAACTGAAATCAGCTAAGCATTAAGTAATAAATGAAAAACTTATATCAGTTGATAATGAACAACTGATAAATAAGAAGCCTGGGTAGATGAGAAAAACGCTTCGGTTGACTCGAGACTCTTTAGCTTTTTCAACATTTAATGTCATATGTCTATAAGAAAGACGATAGAGATAAAATGTGAGATAATAACAGTTCAATATGTCGGATTCAAATAATTCTGATGCATGCAGCAGTACGCATATTCAAGTTACTGAACAATTAAGTCCTTATTTAGAAGAGTTGAAGAAAACGATGGAGGAATATGTCTTGACGAAAGTGATGTCAACATAGTTCAAAATTCATGATTTGCAGAGGATAAGTAGTAGTGGTGCTGCTCCTTCTCGTGCTCAAGCAGCAACAGCAAGAAAATACATTGATCGTTTTGAAGTCAGGCATGTTACAGACCTGGTTGATGACAATGTTCTGTTACATGCAATGCTATGGTAGGAGTTGTGGGGACCCGGGCTCTAACTCAATTTTCTTTGGGATTAAGTGGATCTTTGCTAGAAAATGTGGGTCAAAATTTTGCTTTTAATATCAAAAACAGTTGTATAAAAATCATACACAAACAACATTCTTTATTTTATTTCAACAAGGGTAAATACATGTCTTATTCCCTTTCCATAATAAAAACTAGAGTTTACCACGACTACAAATCACATGTAAACTCTCCTAGTGCATCTGCTACGCCCGAAATCTCCACGCTAACTCGATCTCTCATCTTTGTCGCGACCATGATCCTGTCCCATCTGTTGTCATGCACACATACAGACACAACAACAGTCGGATACTCCGGTGAGAGCAAATCCCAGTATAAAACATGTATACATGCATATACACAATGTAAATCATGCACATACTATCATGAATGAAATCAACAACAATACATCTTATAGTATATGAAACATAATCATAATAAGTCAAGCAATGTAAATCAAACTCATATCTTTGACTCAATTCATATCTAAATCTAGGGATCCAGGTGTGAATAAGACGTAACAAGTCTCCCACCTACCCTCCCAATCGTGGTGGCGGTACGTCTTATTCCTAGACTTCGGCCCTGTCTGTATCGAATATCTGCAACCGGAGTCGATCTTCTCCTATGCGTCGATACCACCGAACGTCTAGAACTTGGCAATTCTGCCAATGACTCTCCTATCTCAATGCTTAGACATACATCAACATAAAGCACAAGTATAGCAAGATATAAAATCTAGTATGTGATTTTGGGAAACTCGAATCAAATCTAACTCGAGTTGTATCTTCCCGAAACAACATGAATTATACCTTTCTTGTCGTATTCCCGGTCTGAACAAGTCGAAGTCATGAAATCTTGCTACCAATTAGTCAATACAAATCTGAAATGACATGTATAAAATGTACCATATCAACCTCTAACTCAAAGAAGTACACATACGGATCAATATTCAATCTCGGTACATTTCGACGGTATAACGGCGTAATCTTGCGATACCGGTAACTCAAACCTCCTAAGATCAATGTTACCAATTCATAACAACAATTATATCTATCTCATAACCTCCATTTTCTGCATAAACTCATGACATGTATGCTGAAAATTAGCAAGAATCACATACGATGTCCGTTCTTCTATCCGGTTGCGAATATATGTTGCTTATCATCTTACAAACACATAATATAGAGTATATATTGATTTCCTCAACCTCTAACTTTCAAATCATGCTGTACTTGAATAAAACTTACCTCTTTTTGATGCTACTAACAAGAGGATCAAGAATCTAACCTCGGATTGAAAATTGGATGGCCAGATCGTGTAAAATCGAATTTGTTTAGCTAAAAAACTTGAGAAGTAGCTATGGATTCTCTCGGCTCTCTCCCTGGTTCTGAATTGTGAATGACGATTTGTATATATATATATATCATGCATGGCAAGGGGCAAATGGCTTCATCTTTGAATTACACGTCTCGCGCATATGCGCGAGTCCTACGGTCTCCGCATAAATCAATTCCAGCAACTCGCGCGTATGCGCGTCGCTTCTCGCGCATATGCACTAGGCCTTCGACCTCGGCACATGGAACTAGCGTATATGCGCGCCTCTCTGCCGCGCATGTGCGCGATACTTACGGGATTTCAACTTAGGCTATCTCGTGCATGTCCCATTCTGATCGCGACTTGATCCATTTATAAGCCTACAAGTCATAATCATTAATCTCAGATTATCAACATAAAATTCTCGGGCATTACAATTGGCATGTAATTCAGAAGATTTCTACAACTGATTCATTTTCTAGAATCTGAATTTATGAGTTGAATAATTTGATTACATAATGGCAAGATTCAGTTGGTTCTAAGATTCAGTTTCCAATTTGTTGTTTTTTCTGCAAATAATTTTATTAGTAAAACAGCATCAATAATAATTTTAAGACAAGTCAATTAAACAAAGAATATTGCGAAAGTAAGAAAACTTAGTCTCGGGTAATGGTTTGGTGAAGATGTCAGCTGTTTGTTGCTCAGTTCAAATATACTCCAGTCTGATGTCCTTCTTTACAGCATGATCTCTAATGAAGTGGTGCCTGACATTTATATGCTTGGTCCTTGTGTCACGCCCGAGTCCGAAGCATCGGTGACATCCGGCATTGTTTAACAATTACATTGAAAACAATAAAGCCTCGTATCAAATCAAACCAGTCTTTTTCATAAATAAAATATTGTCTTACAATGACAAGGAAATAAACTTTTACATCAGAGTTTTTCAGAAGCTAAACAAAAGAAATACAATTTCTTGATTTCTCGAGTTCTGATCACCATCCCCAAAACGCTTCTTGCTCCTCCTCGTTCATTTGTTCTTCATTTTTATCTGAAATTTGTAAGGGGTGAGTGTTTTGGGAAACACTCAGCAAGTGGGGGTCGATCGATTCCGGAGATACAGATAGAACTTAATTGTTTAAAAATTTCTTTTAACATACTTTCATAACATATTTTTGAAACTCAATATTCTTGACTTGACACAACAGAAACGAAGCGAATAAAAGACGGAGCTTATCAAATGATTCAGAACTGAATAGAAACAATTCAGATCATTTCAGAACAGAAAAAACACACTGTTACTCCTCTCATTTCCATGGTCAAATTGTCCCCAATATGGTAGTCCTCTAAGGCGTGAGGCCAGAACATGGTTTTATACCCACCAATGGGGGCCAGAACAGAACATGATTTTATACCCACCAATGGGGGCCAGAACATAACTACAATTCTCGTCCCATTTCAAATTCGAATTGTAACAGTGCAACAGAATTCATAAGTAACAGACAGAAGTTTTCAGATATTCAGATTGCAGAGTTATTCATACAGACACAGCGGAACCAAGAAATTCGAAGCACAGAAGAGAACACATACTCGATCGAAATTTTAAAATAGAACACACTGATATTTTTAAAAAAATGACACACCAACATGCATGTAACGTTATTTATATCAAAGTTTAAAATAGAAAATAAGTACATAACAAAAGCCCACTTACAGTAGTTTTTCGAAGATAGGTTCGAAATTTGCAGACTTTGACACGAAATTTTCTTCTGAAAATTTTGCAGTACTTCGACGTAGTCTTAACAAATACTGTCTTCAATTTGGCAGCACCTCGACGTAGAACTCTAGCACTTGACTGCATGAAACTTTCTTCCTTCTTCCTTGCTAGCCTTGGCCGAAATTTTGGAGAGTTTGGTGGAGGGGAGTAGCCGAATTTTTTGAGAGGTTTTGTGGTGTGTCATTTCTCAACCAAATGAGTAGTATTTATAGGTACAAAAAAAACTCTCCACCTTGCCACCCCCCCTTGGCCGAATTCTTTGCCATCAAGAAAGGCTTGAATGTGATTAATTGTAGCCCAAAATTCCATGTGCTCTTCCAAATTCCAAGACTAGTTATAATGATGGGTTCATGCATTCCTCAAGTTCTAGAATGATCATCCAAGCTCCCATGCATATTAGTTTGTCTTAACTCCTAGTTCCTTCATTGATTATTTCTTGCATAATTAATTTGTCCAAACCTTTAGCTCCTCCCTTAGCACTCTTTTTGGTCTTGTTAGGACAAGCTTGGTTGAGCTTCTTTGAGCTGACGAATTGAGCCCTTGAGCTGGGGTTTTATTCCTCCCGTGGTATCTTCTCAATGGATACAGTTAATTATAGCTTGGCCTCCCGCTGAGCTAAACCCCGAGCTTTGAAGTTATTCTCTCGAGTTAAATTTACTGAAAATTTAAGTTAATATTCAAGTTGTTTAGTTGTAACGAAAAATTGTCGAACTTATTTTAAGTTAACTTTCAAGTTCATATCACCTACTTGATTTGTTTTAGATCGGAAAATCTCGGGTTCTCACATCCCTCCCTCCTTATTGAAAGTTTCGTCCTCGAAACTTGCGTTAGGTCGATCTTTCGAATAGATGAGGGTACTGAGATCCCATTTTCTCTTCGAGTTCCCAAGTTGCCTCCCTTTCAGTGTGATTTGACCACTGTACCTTGACATAAGGTATTGTCCGATTTCTCAACACTTGGTCTTTTGAGTCCACTATTCGGGTAGGGACCTCTTCGTATTTGAGTTCTTCGTTGAGGTTTCCTTCAATCATCAGTGGTGCAACTTTGAGTATATGACTCGGATATGGGACATACTTCCTCAGCTGAGAGATGTGGAAAACGTTATGTATCCTGGACATATCAGGTGGTAATGCTAATCGGTAGGCTAAGGTTCCTACCTTCTCCAGTATCTCGAAAGGTCCCACATATCTCGGGTTCAATTTTCCAGATTTACTGAATCGAACTACTCCCTTCATAGGAGAGATCTTGACATAAGCCTTTTCGCCAATCTCTAATTCAATCGGTCTTCTTCTCAAATCGGCCCAACTCTTTTGTCTATCTTGGGCTGCCTTAAGTCTTTCTTTAGTCACAGCTACTTTGTCAACGGTTATTTGCACAAGTTCTGGTCCGGTAACAGCTTTTTCTCCAACTTCGTCCCAATATAGAGGCGATCTACACTTTCTTCCATACAAAGCTTCATCCGGAGCCATCTCGATACTACTATGATAGCTGTTGTTATAGGCGAATTCGATCAGGGGTAACTGTTCATTCCAATTTCCAGAGAAATCCAGTGCACATGCTCTCAGCATATCTTCGAGGGTTTGAATAGTCCTTTCAGTTTGGCCATCAGTCGGAGGATGATAAGTCGTGCTGAGAGTAACCTTGGTTCCCATAGCTTTTTGGAAACTTTTCCAAAATTTTGATACGAATCTTGGATCTTGGTAAGACAATATACTTGCTGGAACTCCATGTAGTCTCACTATGTTGTCCATATACAAAGTTGCTAATTTATCCAAATTACAATTCATTCGTACTGGCAAGAAATGAGCAGACTTGGTCAATCTGTCAACGATTACCCAGATTCCATCATGACCTTGTCTTGATTTTGGTAGTCCAACTATAAATTCCATGGATATGTTATCCCATTTCCATGTTGGTATTTCCAATGGTTGTAAAAGTCCTCCAGGCCTTTGATGTTCTGCCTTGAATTGTTGACAGGTTAGGCATTTGGAAACAAAGACAGCTATGTCTTTCTTCATTCCATTCCACCTGTAATTGTACTTCAAGTCTCGGTACATTTTGGTGCTTCCCGGATGTATTGAAAATCTTGATTTATGTGCTTCGGTCATTACTTCTTCTCATATTCCATCGATATCGGGCACATACAACCGTCCTTTCATCCAAGGATACCATTTTCGTCAATTTGAAACTCTGGAAGTTTTCCTTCTTTGATTTGTTCTTTAATTTTAAGGATGGAGGTGTCTTGACTTTGCTTCAATTTGATGGTTTCCCGTAGTCCTGGTCGCGCTGATAGTGAAGATAAGCTTACTTTCCCAAAATTTCTTCGACTCAATGCATCAGCCACCTTATTCGCCTTTCCTGGATGATAATTGATTACCATATCATAATCCTTTAGAAGTTCCATCCATCTCCTTTGCCTCATATTTAACTCTTTTGAGTGAAAATGTACTTGAGGCTCTGGTGATCAGTAAATACTTCACATTTTACTCCATAAAGATAGTGCCTCCAGATTTTCAGTGCAAACACTACTGCAGCTAATTCAAGGTCGTGAGTTGGGTAATTTTGCTCATACGGCTTTAACTTCCATGAGGCATAAGCAATTACTTGACCTTCTTGCATAAGTACACACCCTAGCCCTCCTTTTGAAGCGTCACTATATACTGTGAAGTCCTTGCCATCTTCAGGGAGGATTAATACCGGTGTAGTTGCGAGTTTTGTTTTCAAGGTTTCAAAACTCTTCTCACATGCTTCATTCCAAATGAACTTTGAGTTCTTCTGAGTAAGTTTGGTAAGAGGAATGGCAATTGACGAAAATCCTTCCACGAATTTTCTATAATAGCCAGCTAAACCAAGAAAACTTCTTACTTTAGTCACTGTCTTTGGTTGTGGCCAATCCTTGATTGCCTCTACTTTCTTTGGGTCTACTGACACTCCAAGTTCAGAAATTATATGGCCTAAGAATGCCACACTCTTTAACCAAAATTCACACTTCTTGAATTTGGCATAGAGTTCTTTCTCACGTAGTGTTTGCAGAGTGAGACATAGATGTTCTCTATGTTCTTCTTCACTTGGTGAGTATACCAAGATTTCATCTATAAAAACAACCACAAATCTGTCGAGGTATGGTTTGAATACTCGATTCATCAGATCCATGAATGCTGCAGGAGCATTTGTCAGACCAAAGGGCATTACTGTGAATTCGTAATGTCCATATCTTGTTCTAAAAGCAGTTTTAGGGATATCCTCTGCTTTGACCTTTAACTGATGATATCCTGATCTTAAATCAAGCTTTGAGAAAACCTTGGCTCCTTTTAGCTGATAAAAATGATCATTTATTCTCGGTAGTGGGTACTTATTTTTTATGGTTATCTTGTTCAACTCTCGGTAATCAATACATAGCCTCATGCTCCCGTCCTTTTTCTTTACGAACAGTACTGGGGCTTCCCACAGAGATGCACTAGGGCGAATCTGCTTTTTGTCAAGTAATTCCTGAAGTTGCTCTTTTAACTCCTTCAATTCAGCTGGAGCCATTCGGTATGGGGCCTTCGATATGGGAGCAGCACCAGGGACCAAGTTGATTTCAAATTCTACTTCCCTATCGGGTATCCACACGTTAGTTCTTCGGGGAAAACGTCTGGAAATTCTTGAACAATTGGAATATCTTCTAACTTTGGGGCTTCTCCTTCCTTGATCTCATTGATCATTGTTAGATAAATCTCTTCACTTCCTTTTATGGCCTTCCAGGCTTGTGAGGCAGATAGTAGAGATTTCCGTTCTTTGGATTTCCCGTGGTATATGACTTCCTCTTTATTCGAAGTCTGAAGTCTAATATCTTTCCTTTGACAGTCTACCATGGCATGGTTTTTAGCCAACCAGTCCATTCCAAGAATGATGTCAAACTCAACCATATTGAGTTGAATCAATTCCGCTTTGAAAGTTTGATAGCTGATACAAATTTTACAGTTTCGATACACTTTGTGCGATTCAATTACTTTACTCGTCGGTGTTGCCACTCTTAAGGGTTCACTAAGAGTATCATGTTAAAGTTTAAGCTTTTTAGCAAATCTTCTAGACACAAATGAATGTGTGGCACCACAATCAAACAAAGCATATGCAGGCATTTTATTGAGTAAAATGGTACCTGCCACCACTGCGTTGGTATTATCAGCGTCTTCTTGGGTTATTGCGTACACCCGAGCATTAGTCTTGTTTTCATGCTGTTTACTGGGCCCTGTCCCTTTGTCCTTGTTGTCTGGACAATCTTTTATTCTATGACCCACCTTTCCGCACTTAAAACAAGCGCATGTCTTCCGGTAACATTTTCCAACATGTTTCCGTTGACATGTATCACACCACTTTCCTTCGGTGTTACCAGCACTGCCAGAACTTCCTTTGAAAGACCCACCTGAATAATTTTGTTTCTTAAACTTGGGACCATTCTGAGTAGATTGATTGTTCATCGGCCTTTTGTTCTTGTTTTCTTCCTCGCGTCGCTTGATATCAGTTTCTGCGCTTATTGCAGCGCCCATCAAATCCGCAAAGTTGTTTAGCTTGAATACTGCCAATGCTGACTGAATTCGACTGTTGAGTACCTTATTGAAACGATGCATTTTTAACGTTTCATCCGACATGATCGTTGGGACATAAGTTCCCAGATCATTGAATCGTGAAGTGTACTCCATTAGTGACATGTCTGGAGCCTGTTTGAAGCTTTCAAATTCAACCAACTTCTGTAGTCGAAATTCGGCTGGGTAGTATTGTTTCAAAAACTCTCTTTTAAAAATCTGCCATGTGATCTCTTCCACCTCTGTCAAAGATGGCGACACAGTTTCCCATCATTTCCTAGCCCGTTCTTCCAAAAAAGGTGTTACAACCTCCACTCTCAGTTCTTCAGGTATCTCCAATAAATGCAATTGTGTTTCGACGTTCTTGAGCCAGTTGTGACTGACTTCCGGGTCTGGGTTTCCATCGAAAATTAGAACTCGATTCCTTCTTAGAGATTCATAATGGTATTTAATTCCACGCGGTTGTGGTTCTTGAGGTGGTTGGATGGCGTTAGCTCATGGGTTCACGAATCCTTGCAACGTCGCAGCTACGATAGTGTCTATCGCCATCATATCTTCTTGGCTGAGGTTTACTCTCTGAGGTGGTGGTGGATTTTCATTTTGGTTAGCACCACGAGGGTTACGGTTGTTTCGGGGTGGTTTGCCTGCCATATCCTATAAACATATATTTTATTAATTTGTTTGCCACAGTATTTAATCAAATAAATCATTACATTCAATTGTAAAAAAATTTCATACAATCAATCTTTTCAGAATAAATGTTTAATCAAATAGCTCTAGGTACAAGTGGTGCCTATTCTAGAGTTCTTTCCCTACTCATCTATAACTTCACCGTCTCCTTCTGCTTCATTAATTCCTTCCTCTACGGGGGGTTCTTCTAGTTGTTCCATGAGTTCTTCCATGTTGATCATTTCGTTTTGCAGGTGCTCAACGTAATTCTGCAGTTGTGTGTTGTGATGATCAAGGTTGTTTACATGATCTTGTAGCTCCTGTATTGTTGATTGGCTTACTTTCTCATTGATTTCTTGATCTGCGATCTGTTCCTCCAGACGGCGTTGTGTTTTGAGAAGGCTATCGTCCCGAATTTTGAGGGTAAAAATCCTATCCTGAGCTTTGTTTAGCTCTTGCTTGGTGATTTCGTGTCGACGTTCCGACTCTAGATGATAAGCGGCATAACGTCTTACGTCCTCACGTAGTTTCTTCTCTTTTTCTCTGGCCTCACGAAGATCCTCCGTCATGCATACATTATTCCCGTCTAACTGGAAATTATCTCTTTCGAGTTTTTCATTTTTTTTCTTTCAGTTTTTTAATTTCTGACTCCTTTTCCTGAAGTTGATTTTGAAGTTTATTTATAATGTGTTGAAGATCCATGTTGTTTTCCTATAAAAAAAACAATTTTATACATAAAATACTTATCAAATTTTTAAATATGCAATAGAAAGTTTAAATATAATTTGGTACACATAGTATTTTCTTAGTCACAAATTTTATTACAACCCAGATATTATAATGCTAATCTAATCGAACATCTCTCCGCCATCGTTGTCACTGGCGCTGTCATCTCCGGCCACATCCATCGGTGCTACCTCCTCTTCCTCCACGTTCTCTATCACCAAATGCAGGTAATTATTCTGATCTTGAAGTCTGTCCATAGTGCCATGGAGCTTCGAAATGTACCGATCCTGCCTGGCGTTGTACTCCTCCTGGTGCTGACGGGCCTGAGCAGCACGTCCTCGCTCTATCTCTACTCTATCCAATAAATCCCTGTTAAGTGCAACTAAGCGCGTGATGCGAGCGGAATCGGTCGGTATCTGCAGCAGCTGGCTTTCCGCCAAGTCCAGATGATGAGTAAATCATTGTACATCGGCCTCCAGTATGAGTCTAGTCTCAATAATCTCCTGTTTCTCCAAATTTTCTCTATCCAGTTGCGCCTTCAGGGTCGCAATTTCTCTAGTCTGATTGTCAATCGTGAGCTGGCACATGCGAATGGCAGCCTGAGCACGGGTACATGGAGCAGCCATTTCCTAGGATATAATCGAAGGCAAAGCATCAGAATCGTATAAAGGATAGAAAGGCACAAATAATAGAAGCAAAGTGGTCGTGGAAAAATTTTGATACTAAGAAATGCGAAGCGATTGAAGGGATAGATTTCTGAAGTCTATTCGAAATTTAAGAGCCAGATGAAAGTTGGATTTCAAGAACAGATGAAAGTTGGACTCAAATTGGGCTGCACTAGGCTTTTGCCAAAATTTGACTTCGCCAAATTTTTTCTATCAAAATCCAAGCGGGATTATGAACCTGGCGGCTCTGATACCACTTAAATGTCACGCCCCGAGTCCGAAGCATCGCTGACATCCGACATTGTTTAACAATTACATTGAAAACAATAAAGCTTCGTATCAAATCAAACCAGTATTTTTCATAAATAATATATTGTCTTACAATGACAAAGAAATAAACTTTTACATCAGAGTTTTTCAGAAGCTAAACAAAAGGAATACAATTTCTTGATTTCTCGAATTCTGATCACCATCCCCAAAACGCTTCTTGCTCCTCCTCGTTCATTTGTTCTTCATTTTTATCTGAAATTTGTAAGGGGTGAGTGTTTTGGGAAACACTCAGCAAGTGGGAGTCGATCTATTCCGGAGATATATATAGAACTTAATTGTTTAAAAATTTATTTTAACATACTTTCATAACATATTTTCAAAACTCAATATTCTTGACTTGACACAACAGAAACGAAACGAATAAAAGACGGAGCTTATCAAATGATTCAGAACTGAACAGAAACAATTCAGATCATTTCAGAACAGAAAAAACACACTGTTACTCCTCTCATTTCCATGGTCAAATTGTCCCCAATATGGTAGTCCTCTAAGAGGTGAGGCCAGAACATGGTTTTATACCCACCAATGAGGGCCAGAACATGGTTTTATACCCACCAAAGGGGGCAGAACAGAACATGGTTTTATACCCACCAATGGGGGCCAGAACAGAACATCGTTTTATACCCACCAATGGGGGCCAGAACATAACTACAATTCTCGTCCCATTTCAAATTCGAATCGTAACAGTGCAACAGAATTCAGAAATAACAGACAGAAGTTTTCAGATATTCAGATTTCAGAGTTATTCATACAAACACAGCGTAACTAAGAATTTCGAAGCACAGAAGAGAACACATACTCGATCAAAATTTTAAAATAGAACACACTGATATTTTCGAAAAAATGACACATCAACATGCATGTCACGTTATTTATATCAAAGTTTAAAATAGAAACGAAGTACATAACAAAAGCCCACTTACAGTAGTTTTTCGAAGATAGGTTCGAAATTTTCAGACTTTGACACGAAATTTTTTTCCGAAAATTTTGCAGCACTTCGACGTAGTCTCAACAAATACTGTCTTCAATTCGGCAGCACCTCGACGTAGAACTCTAGCACTTGACTGCACGAAACTTTCTTCCTTCTACCTTGCTAGCCTTGGCCGAAATTTTGGAGAGTTTGGTGGAGAGGAGTAGCCGAATTTTTTGAGAGGTTTTGTGGTGTGTCATCTCTCAACCAAATGAGTAGTATTTATAGGTACAAAAAAAACTCTCCACCTTGCCACCCCCCCTTGGCCGAATTTTTGGCCATCAAGAAAGGCTTCAATGTGATTAATTGTAGACAAAAATTCCATGTGCTCTTCCAAATTCCAAGACTAGTTATAATGATGGGTTCATGCATTCCTCAAGTTCTAGAATGATCATCCAAACTCCCATGCATATTAAGTTTGTCTTAAATCCTAGCTCCTTCATTGATTATTTCTTGCATAATTAATTTGTCCAAACCTTTAGCTCTTCTCTTAGCTCCTTTTTTGGTCTTGTTAGGACAAGCTTGGTTGAGCTTCTTTGAGCTGACGAATTGAGTCCTTGAGCTGGGGTTTTATTCCTCCCGTGGTATCTTCTCAATGGATACGGTTAATTACAGCTTGGCCTCCCGCTGAGCTAAACCCCGAGCTTTGAAGTTATTCTCTCGAGCTAAATTTACTAAAAATTTAAGTTAATATTCAAGTTGTTTAGTTATAACGAAAAATTGTCGAACTTATTTTAAGTTAACTTTCAAGTTCATACCACCTACTTGATTTGCTTTGGATCGGAAAATCTCGGGTTCTCACACCTTGAGTGAAGAACTGGATTATAGATGATGGCAATTGTGCTCGTATTGTCACAAAATATGGGCGATTCATTTGTAATTACTCCATAATCTTTCAATTGTTGTTGGATCCAGATCAGTTGTGCACAACAACTACCAGCAGCAAGGTATTCTGCTTCAGTTGTTGAGGTAGCTATGGATGTCTGCTTTTTGCTGAACCAAGAGATCAGTCTGGCTCCTAGAAACTGAAAAGATCCACTTGTACTTTTGCGATCAAGCTTACATCCTGCATAATCTGCATCTGAATATCCAACTAAATTGAAAGTAGAGTCTTTAGAATACCATAACCCAATATTTTGTATACCCTTAAGATATTTCAAAATTCTTTTAGCAGCTGAGAAATGTGATTGCTTAGGATTTGCTTGAAATCTAGCACACATACACACAGCAAATACAATACCAGGACGACTGGCATTTAGGTACAACAATGAACCTATTAAACCTCGATATAATGTCGCCTCAACTGATATTCCCCCTTGATCAGTGTCCAATTTTACTGATGAGCTCATGGGAGTATTTGCAGCTTAACATGATTCCATGCAAAATTTCTTCAGCAGCTCCTTTGTATATTTAGTCTGATTGATAAATATACCAGTCTCCAGTTGCTTCACTTGCAGTCCAAGAAAGAATGTCAGTTCACCCATCATGCTCATTTCAAACTTATCCTGCATTAGCTTAGCAAACTTTTCGCATAATTTGGGGTTAGTTGACCCAAATATGATATCATCAACGTAAATTTGAACTAATAAAATGTGATCATTCTTAGCAAATTTGAACAAGGTCTTATCAACTGATCCAAAAGAAAAATCGTGATCAGTTAGAAATTTTGAAAGAGTTTCGTACCAAGCTCTGCGAGCTTGTTTAAGGGCATATAAGGCTTTGTTCAAATGACATACATGATCAGGAAAGTTGTGATTTACAAAACCTGAGGGTTGTTCAACATATACTTCCTCTTGTAGTTGACCGTTCAGGAATGCACTCTTTACATCCATCTGATATACCTTGAATTTCTTGTGTGATGCATAAGCAAGAAAAATTCTGATTGCTTCCTTTTGCCACTAATCTTGCTTTGTTGCGTACAACTGAACCATCCTCGTTCAGTTTATTTCTGTATACCCATTTTGTACCTATAATAGTTTTTGAAATTTGTCTTGGAACTAAGTTCCAGACATTGTTATAAGTGAACTGATTTAGCTCTTCTTGCATTGCATTTACCCAGTTAGGATCAGCAAGAGTTTCATCAGTTTTCTTCGGTTCTAGTTGCGAAACAAAAGCTGAATAGATAAATAAATTTAGCATTTGATTGTGAGTTCTTACTGGATCAGATGAATTTCATATTACCAGTTCAGGTGGATGTGATTTTGTCCATCTGTACCCAGTATTTGTTGTATCAGCAATTTCTTCAGTTGGTAACTGAACACAGTTTTCAATCTTAGTTGGTGCTTCGTCAACTGGTATTTGAATGTTATCATTATGCTCTGTCAACTAATCATCAACAACAACTTCCTGCACATCTGATTGGTCCAGTACTTCTGGTTCAAGTGTTTGAAGTATGTTTTGATAGCCATGACTTTCATTTTTTTCATCATCTTCCAAACTGATATCCGTAAATCGATCAACTAGCTCAACTTAATCAGTTGGCTTATTAGTTAGTTCAGTTTCATCGAAATCAACATGAGCAGATTCTTCAACATTTAGGGTTTTCTTGTTGAGGACTCTATAGGCTATACTAACTGATGAGTATTCAAGAAATATTCCTTATACAGATTTAGCATCAAACGCTTTTAAATAATTTTTACTATTATCAAGAATAAAACATCTGCAGCTGTGGGGACCCGGATGCTAATCATGTTCTTAATCGTCATTGGGACTAATTAATCAATTATAATAAACAGGGTCTAAAATTTTTTTTTTTTTTAAAAATAATATCAAATGCGGAACGTAATGGAATCACTCTACTATACATATCAGTATAAAAGTAAAGTACAAGTCTTGTACTATATACAATCATTTACAAACTAAGGTTCAACTACTAAATATCAAGTGTTCAACCCTATCTCAGATCAAGTCCGTAGTCTCCACTCTAATCACGATCTCTCTCTTCATCTTCTCGACCCTGAACCTGTCCGATAACTCCGGTGAGAATAAATCACAGTATAAATCAACGAAACATGCAATCATATAATTAATATAAAGCATGAAGCAGATCATCAGATATATATCAAAATCTGAAACATAATTAATATCAAGCTATCAATCATAATCGTGACTCCAAGACTCAGACTAGACTCAATCCTAGTCTAGGGATCCCAGTTTCCAGACGATGGTATTCCTATATCGACCAACAGTAATAGAAGAAACTCCGATTCTATCCACGTCGATATAACCAAACATCCAGTGTCTTGACCTATCCGTCACAGACTGTGCCTATGCCAATACACTATCTTGTGACATCGTGCAATGTGCCCGTGGCGATCCCGCCACTATCAGGTACTTCTGTCACAAGATCACTCGTCTAATATTCGTCTAAAACATGCTCTCTATACATCAATAGAACAAGCATATCAAATCAAATCAATGCAAATAATAACAAATAGTATGTGATTTAGGGAAACACAAGTATATCCTACTTGTGTCGATCTACCAATACCACATTGACTTATACCTTTCATTTGTAGTCTCGGTATGAAGAAACGGAAGTTCTGAACTCAAGATTGTCTCTGTAAATCTAAAAGGACATATCGAGAATAATAATATCAACCTTCCATTCTCAATTCAATACTGAATCTGATCAATCTTAATTTAATTCAAATCATCGGCATAACGGCACAATCTCAATATCCCAGTAAATATCATATCAACAGATATCAATTACCACTCATAACCCATATCCAATACAATCTATAAGCCAGTCACAACTCAAATCTGTCCAATACCATTCAATATAATCTGAAAAATCATAACAAATCCGTAGTCAATATGTTTTTCAATCTGACTTCGATTCTATGATGTCTAACGTATGAAGAACATCATATAGAAATCCTATTCAATTCTGACAATAGCATAATTTCAAATCATATCAAAACGTAGTAAAACTTACGTCCAGTTGGAGCCTGTGTCGATAGGAACACAGTAATGAAGTCGGATTGAAATTCTGACGGCCGGATCTTTCACAAAAAGCCGTAAGGATTTTCAACACATTCACAGAAACTTTTCTCGATTTCTTCTGATGGATTTTGAAGAATAAACGTTTCTTCATATATATATATTGTATGAGCAAGGCAAGTGGCTTCATTTTCGCTCAACACGTCTCGCGCATATGCGCGACCCGCCTCGGCGCATATGCGCGAGACATTATGTCTCGGCGCGTGCCTTCCCGTCAGCTCGCGCATATGTGCGCCCTTCATCCGCGCATGTGCGCGATATTCTCTGGCATTCACATTTGGCTACCGAACACCCCGCGCATATGCGCGCCAACTCTTGGCGCATATGCGCCACATTCTCTGGACTCGGTTTATGGCAATGCACCTCTTCGCGCATATGCGCGCCCTCAAGCCGCGCATGTGCGCGCAAAGTTCTGTCCGCGCAAAAAGCTTCTCGCACAGCTCGCGCATATGCGTGCTATCTCGTCGCGCATATCGCGCATATGCGCGAGACCTACGGGTCTCACACCCTACTCAACTTATGTCATTCCCATTCCTTCCTCGACATGGTCCGTCTATCATCCAATCAATTTACAATTTAAGCAATCTCAGATTATCGCGATAAAATCTCAGGCATTACAGCAGCTGAATATTTTGAAATAAGTAATTATATTTTTTCTTCCATGCCAGATCTCATATGGTGTTTTCATATGATTCTTATTAATCATTGATCTGTTCTGAGTATAACACGCAGTGTTTACTGCCTCTACCCAAAATCTTTGAGAAATACCAGAATCAGCAAGCATTGTTCTGGCAGCTTCTTTAATAGTCCGATTTCTTCTCTCAGCTACACCATTTTGCTGAGGAGTTCTGGCTGCTGAGAGCTCATGCTTAATTCCAGCATTTTCTAGGAAATTTGAAAGAGTTTGATTGATGAATTCAGTTCCTCGATCAGATCTGATTCGATCAATTCCAACTGATTTTTCATTTAAAAGTCTTTTGAAGAGCTTTATTAGTTGCGAAGCAGTATGGTCTTTAGATTTGAGAAAAATAACCCAAGTAAATCTTGAAAAATCATCTACGAATACCAAGGTGTATTTCATTCCTCATAAGCTTATGACTGGTATAGGACCAAAGAGATCCATGTGCAACAGTTCTAAGCATCGGGATGAAGATTTACATCCCTTGTTTTTAAAAGAGGATCGTACTTGTTTACCATACTGACATGCTGAGAAAAGTTTTTCTTTTGAAAAGTTTATTTTGGGCAAACCAGTTACAAGTTCATGTTTACTCAGATAGGCAATGGATTTAAAGTTTAAATGATTTAGTCTCTTATGCCACAACCAGTTTTTAGATGATTTGGAAGCAATAAAACAAACTGGTGCATAAGTTTGATCATTCCAACTGACTTTATATGTGTTTCCATAACATTTGCCAGTTCATATGATTTCAACAGATGAAGTTTTGACTAAACATGAGTTTTTGTCAAATTGTACTGATAATCCACTGTCTCATAACTGACTGATGCTAATCAAGTTATACTTCAGGTTTTTTACTAATAGAATATCTTTAAAAGTACAGTTACCATGAATAAGCTTACCCTTACCCACAGTTCTACCTTTGGAATTGTCCCCGAAACTGATGTTTGGACCAGTGTATTTGATCAGTTGGAATAACGCACTTGCATCTCCTGTCATATGTCGCGAGCATCCACTATCCAAATACCATATTGAGTTCTTGTTTGTACATGTTACCTGCAATCAAACATATAATATAACTTGGTACCCATATCTATTTGGGTCCTGAACTGATTAGTCCCTTAAGAATCCACACTTGGATTAGTCTAACAGACTTTCCAGTAGCTGTATTCCAAATGGTTTTTCTCAGCTTTTGTGTGCTTGGTGTGTAGTGTACAGATGATACAATATTTGTTTTAGCTTTATTCAACTGATTGTTCAGTCTATATCTCTTCTGAACTGGCTTGCAGTTATAGTAATTGAAATAGCTATTCGAATAGTTCTTGTGATACCTCTTTGATGACTGACTTTGTGAATCAGTTGAGAATTTTTTACTATAACCAATCCCATATCTTCTAGCCTTGTTCATATTCTTAGTAGGTTGCTCAATCAGTTTACTGGGCTCAATTTGTTCATGTATCACTGCTGTTTTGACAAAATGAATGTATTTCCTTTTGTCTATTTTTGGCTTTTGTTGAGTATCATTTGGATATATTTCTCCTTGAGTGTTGAACCCTAAACCAGTTTTATCAGAAACTGATTTTTGTGAATTCTGCATCTCATTCAGTGCAGTAGATGACTTGTTCCAGGACTGAAGGAGCTCAGTCTGTTTTGAGTTTTCAAGAATCAACTTCTGGATTAATGACTGATTTTTGTTTCTCTCTGCTTTTAACTCAGCAATTTCCCTTTTTAGACTCAACCCATCAACTGATTCATCAGTTTTGGTTTTATTGTCTGTGGGATCAGTTTGCTTTGTTTTGATTTTTTCAAATGATGATGCAAGCTTTTGATCCTCATTTACCATGTCATGTAGTGTTAGAATGAGTTCTTCTCGTGTGAAATCAGTTGAGCTGAAATCAAATCCCTGTTGGCTAGATGATTCTTCTTCTGCATCATTAGCCATTAAGCACTTGACTTTCTCATCATCACTAGTGCTGCATGAGCTTTCTGGTTCTGACTCCTCACTGTCAGTTTCTGCCCATTTAGATTTGTTTTCTTCAGCTAAGAGTACCTCATGTTTCTTTCTGAAGAACTTCTTATCTTCCTTGGGTCTTCTTTTGTGCTAATATGATTTCTTTCTTCTATCAGTTGAGCCTTGGCTGTCCTTCTTGGGTTTAGGACAATCAGCCATGAAGTGACCTGATTTGCCACAGTTGTAGCAGGCATTTGATTCATCTTTGGAACTGTTCCTTTGGTATGGCTTCTGGAAGTTTCCTTGATTCTTTCTCATGAACCTTCTAAATTTTTTGATGAACAATGACATATCATCACTGCTCAACTGATCAGCAGATTTCTCGACTGATCTGATTGGTTCTATTCTGACAGCAGCTAGAGTAGTTGTGGCTGCGGGGGTAGATGGTTCTCCTTCTCTGGTCTGCAGCTCAAATTCATAAGCCTTTAAATCAGCAAACAGATCATGAAGTTCAATCTGGTTCAGATCTTTGGACTCCATCATTGCCATGGTCTTGACATCCCATTCCTTGGGAAGACCTCTCATTACCTTCAGTGCAATCTCTTTGTTGGTATACACTTCTCCAAGTGCATTTAACTCATTGATGATACTGCTTACTCTTTCATCATACTCGTGCATTGATTCTCCTGTTTTCATTTTGATGTTATCAAACTTTTGAACAGCAACAGAAAGTTTATTTTCTTTGGTTTGATCATTTCCTTCACACAGCTGGATCAGCTTTTCCCAAATTTCTTTGGCTGACTTACACATCTTTATTTTGCTGAAGATTACTTTGTCCAGCGTTTCGTACAGAATGTCTTTAGCCACATTATCAAGATTAGCTTTTCTTTTATCTTCAGTTGTCCATTCATCTCTTGGCTTTTCTATTCTTTGTGGTTCCCCTTCTGTTATGGCAACTGCTGTATTTGTTTTTTGTTTCTTCATGGGTCCATCAGTTATGACATACCACATGTCATCATCTTGTGCAGCTAAATGAGCCTGCATTCTGATTTTCCAATCATCAAATTCTTCTCTGGAGAACACATCAATTTTGTTGAATGAAGTCATGCTAGCAAGTTTATAGATCAAAAGTATTCAAGAACAAGATTCAACTGCTTTGATACCACTTGATAGGATCGATTAACGTAGCAAGAGTGTTTAGAAGGGGGGTTGAATAAACACTCACAATTAAAACTGATATTTTCAAGTTTTGAGTTCAGTTTGGTGAGAAACTGATTCTCGAAATCTTGCTGGTCAATGACAATCAGTTAAACTAAAGTAGTTGCGGAAATTAACTGACTGAAAAATAGAATACAAAACTGAAATAAAATACACAAGGATTGTTTCTGGATGTTCGGAGATTTCAATTACTCCTACGTCACCCCTTCTATCTCAAGGATAGGATTTCCACTAAAAGACTTTGATCGAATACAAGATTTGTACTGACCCACTTCAGTTTGGACTTATCACTGCCAAAAGCTGAAACTCTTAGTATTACAAAATGTTCTCAGTGCGTAACTGATCTTAGCACTATCGAATTTAACGATTATTTCAAAGTGCTAGTGAGCTCAAATTGTAGCCTTGACTGCTATGAATAAATCAAGTAAGGGTGAGCTAAGATTTTGACAGAGTAACAGCAAGCTTTGAATAGAGTGATCTGTATGTTTTTTCAGCTGTTCTTCTGTCATATTTATAAGCTTCCCTTCCAACGGTAACTTGAGATATGTTTGAATCTTTGTATCCGTTGATTGCCCCTTCATCATTCCTTGGGCATTGTTTGCTTCATTTATTGTAATGCGGCGTCTAAATTGCTTTAGCCGAAATGCGTTGTTCTAAGCTGTATTGATTGAAGTGCGGCGTTTCATATTCAGTTGCAATCTGCTATGTCTCTTTGTCGATTGAATGTTCTTTCCCGATAATGTTTAGTTGATGGAAGCATACGGCTGAATATATCAACTAATCGGTTTCCAACTGATCAGTTTTCTTTATTAGATCTGCTGATTTCAGTTGTTAAGTCCAGTTGCTGAATATAATTGCGCGTATCAATTGGTTGATCAGTTTGTCAAACTCCAGAATTTAGAGTTTGGTTCATCTTTTGTCAAACGCCGGAATTTCGTTTCCAACATTCTATTTTAAAGTTGCATGTTATTTTATTACGTATTACTCGTTACTTCCAGTTTATACATGTTGAGTCTTTAGACTCACTAGACCTGATCGATGCAGGTGAGGATGACTTTAAGGAGACAAGGGGTGGGGACCAGTGAGTTGGCTCAGACTGAGCTGGAGGCTAAACCCGAGGACCGTCATATTTTAAGTTCTTATGAAAAGTTTCAAATACTCTGATTTCAGGCTTTTGTTACGTTGTTTAAACAAGTCATTTTAGCAAACTTTATTCGTGATCTTTTTATTTCCATTATCTTTGGAGGAATAGTTTATTTTAAACCGAACGTTGAGGGTTTGTCTATTATTGAAGAAAATTTTTATTTTTCCTCAAATTTCAAGTAGTTCTAAGTATGGTACGTCACAGTTGGTATCAAAGTGGTTTTCTTGTAAAGGGTTACGCCTACTGCCAGTTGCAAGAAACTCATGAAGCCACACCTCCAGTCTATAAGTTTTAAAGATTTGAAGTATTTCATGTAGCAAGCATTAAGTCATGGTTTCAGCATGACCATGTTTTAAGTTCAAATTATGTGCATATTATGCTATTAGTATTATGTTCATGCATGTTGGGTTTACGTGTTGAGGAAATTTTTGATCAGTATGCCTCCTAGACGTATGGTTAACCACGAAGTAAGGGAGGAGAACCGACAGGCCCGAAATGAAGAGAGGGTCACTGCTGAGGCTGTGTATGAAAGATTTCGAAGTATGGATCCGAAGGAGTTTTCGGGAAATACCGACCCGATGGTGGCTGAGGGATGGGTTAAATCCATCGAGGTGATTTTTGAATTTATGGAGCTGCAGGATGCAGACCGGGTTAGATGTGCCACGTTCCTTCTGTCAGGTGACGCCAGGCTTTGGTGGGAAAGTGCGTCAGTATCAGTTAACCTGCAGACTTTGACTTGGAACGATTTTAAAGAATTGTTCTACTCCAAGTACTTCACTGAAGAAGTACGATCTAGGTTGACCAAGGAGTTCATGGCACTGCGGTAGGGAGACAGCAGTGTAGCAGAGTTTGTGAGTAAGTTTGAGAGGGGGTGTTACATTGTACGCCTGATAGCTAATGATGCCCGGGAGAAGCTGATGCATTTCATGGATGGATTGCGGCCGATATTTCGCCGTGATGTCCAAGTTGTTGGTCCTGCTACCTACAAAGTTGCCGGTTCTAGAGCCTTAGCGGCAGAGCAAGACCAAAGGGACATTGAGGTTGATAGGCAGGGCAAGAGGCCTTATAAGGCACCGTGGCAGCAACAACAGCGACTTCAGTTTAAGAAGCCATGTCAGGGACCACCGAAAAGCAAGGGTCCTGTTCCTCAGCAGCAGGCTCCTTAGAGACCCATTGAGTACCCAGTGTGTCCGAAGTGCCACCGCCAACATCCGGGGCAGTGTTTATATGGGTCAGGCAAATGTTTCAAATGCGGAGCAAGTGACCACATGTCAAAGGAGTGCCCACAGTGGAGACAGCAGACCCAGCGAAGAGAGTTCTCCATGCACGCTCAGGAGGCGAACCCAGACACGACACTATTGACGGGTAAACTTATTTAATTAAGCACCATATTATTTGTCATGCATGTGTTAGAATTTTTAATTGGGTTTATTAGTGTGCTAGTATTTACTTTGGTGACTTGGGATATAAATTGTCTACTATGCTTGAGGTTAAGGTTAGAACTTTGGGAGATAAGTTTTGTGTTGTGCTGACGTCTCTCTAGAAATATTTTCATAAATAGAGTTGCCACGAATGCCTTGATAGATTCAGGGGCCACTCACTACTTTATTTCGGAGACGTTTGCTAGTCACCTGGATGTCAAGTCTATTGGACTCGACGTGAACTATTGAGTGACAGTCCCATCAAGGGAAGAATTAACAGCTACTAGCGTGGTCAGAGACATCGATCTTGAGCTACAAGGCCACCTAGTGTACACCGATTTGATTGTGTTGCCGATGCCAGAGTTTGATATCATTTTGGGAATGGACTGGCTGACGAAGAACATAGTTCTTATTGATTTTAAGAAAAGTTCAGTGTTAGTCAGACCTTTGGGTATGGAGCAGTTTCTCTTTGAGCCAGCTAGATGGAGGAGTTTCCCTCGCATGATCTCGTGTATGCAGGCGCGGAGACTTAATCACAAAGGGTGTCAGGCTTTCTTGGCCAGTGTTATTTCTGCACCTGACGTACCCATTCCATCTATATCTGAGGCACCAGTAGTCCGAGATTTTCTTGACGTTTTTCCGAATGACGTCACAGGTCTTCCACCAGAGAGAGAGGTGGAGTTTGCAATCGATCTTATGCCAAGCACTGTGCCAATCTTTAAGGCACCGAACCGATTAGCTCCAACTGAAATATTAGAACTCAAACAGCAGATTCAGGAGTTCCAAGACAAGGAATTCATCTGCCCTAGTTTCTCACCATGGGGCACACTAGTACTCTTCGTAAAGAAGAAAGACGGGAGCATGAGGCTGTGTATCGATTACCGAGAACTGAACAAGATAACGATCAAGAATAAATACCCACTTTTAAGGATCGAGGATTTGTTCGATCAGTTGCAGGGAGCTACTGTCACGCCCCGAGCCCGGGCCCGCGCGTGCGTGACTACACAATGGGCCCCTATAGCAACTACTTCGTATTCGTCCTCGCTTTACGAAAATGATCAACCTAAGTTGCTATAGAAGTCCAATGTAAGTCATTATAAACTCATTTTAAATCATTGATTTTTTTGATGTGGGACAAAGGTATCACAATCAACCCTCTTTCAGAACGCAACGTCTTCTTCGCGGCATGACCCCTCGATCCACCAGCACCGAGAATCTAGAGGAGGCTCCTACAGGTTCAAGAGGTGGCTCCCGTCATGTAGCACTTTGCCCCGCAGGTTCAAGAGATGGCTCCCATGCACGTAGCACTTTACCCTGCATAGCACTTATTTGCCGGTGTTCCATGCCGGTGACCGGCTCTGATACCATTTGTAACGCCCCAGATTCGACGACTATCCTCACCGTACCAATACGAGTATTTCCTGCGTGCTTATGTCTTAACTCACACGCACCCTAGGAAACTTCCCAGGAGGTCACTCATCCCAGAATTGCCCCAAGTCAAGCACGCTTAACTTTGGAGTTTTTATGTGATGAGCTACCGAAAAAAAGATGCATCTTATTAGTATGAGTAGTACATATCAAATATTTTTAAGCCCTCTTCAACTGTACTGTCCATTAAATTGAACAGTTTCGGAATCCCCCTCCTTCCGGTGTAAGATCGGTTCATTCATGTTCCCTCCGCCTAGAAGCCGACCAGGAGCCGCTTTTTGTCCGTGCAACCTCATGGCACCGAAAATCACCCCCCGCCATCTTCGGCCCCGGGCCTCACATGCCCACTAGCTTCCACTTGGTTCGTCCCCGAACCACATCGTACTAGGAGAGGTCGGCTCTTATAGCTACAGTGTTCTCTAAGATAGATCTTCGATCGGAGTATCATCAGCTGAATGAGAAAGATGCAGATGTTCATAAGACAGCCTTCAGAACAAGATATGGGCATTACGAGTTCTTAGTGATGCCATTCGAACTGACGAATGCTCCAGCAATTTTTATGGACTTGATGAACCGAGTATTCCAGCCCTACCTAGATCAGTTCGTCGTAGTGTTCATCGACGACATTCTCATTTACTCGAAGAGCCATCAGGAGCATAGTCAGCACTTGGGTATAGTTTTGCAGGTCATGCAGAGTCGCAAGTTGTTTGCAAAATTCAGTAAGTGTGAATTTTGGTTGGAGAAGGTAACGTTGTACAGAAAAATATAACATTTAAAAATGATCTTAAATATTTAACAGTAAAAATAGTGCAGTTTAAAATAACCAAACTCATCCCAAAATCATACGTAAACGTGAACCAATTAAAATCTTAAAAATCATCAATGTAGGAAAATATTCATCTCCAATCAATCTCATAAATTATAATCCGGAAAATATGCGGTCCTCAGGTCGTGTGACTGCACTAGGTTTGCCTACTCAGAGTTTGGCACCTCCAGTTTCCTCATCATTAAGCTCACCTGCATCACACACGCCTAGTGAGTCTAAAGACTCAACACACCTGTACCAGGAATAACAAATACATATACATAGCACACAACAGTGAAAAATAGCATGCTCAACATACCTTTCATGAACTTTAAAAGCGTAATGTAAACATGTCGTGTAAAATCATGACGTGTCAAAACAGCTCATCGTTAATCATCATTCATCATTCATCATTCATTGTTTATCATTTAGCATTTCCTTTGGTGAATTCTGTTCATTAGAGGTGACAATCGTACATCATCATTTACGATGGATGCATCATACATAGAACCGCGGTACCCGACGGCTGTCGGACATCAGTGAAAGGATTACCCATCCACTGTGCCTAGGCCTCATCATCAGCATTTACATATATATCTTAAATATTTACATATACTTCGATAGCCACAACTAATTCTCATAATTCAAAACATCATCATTTTCATCACTTGTAAAAATTATGCACTTATGTAATTTTCTTTAAATTCAAGCAATCAACGTATATTTCCATAAAATCTTAAAAATCAAGATCATGATGCATAAAAATGTAAAATACAGTAAATTTTGTGCTCAGGGTGCTGCCAAGACCAAAATCTCACCCCGGGTGCGAAATGACTATTTTGCCCCTGGAAACCCAAAAATTATCGTTCCACCCCTGGATCTCTAAAATTGATCCGAATCTTAACAAACTCCTTAACATGTCCCAAAACATTTTTTTAAAAGCATTATTAGACGTAAACTCGAGCAATTTCCTAACTCAATCGATTCGTTTTAAAACTTAGACTGGGACCCCGATTTTAACCCGAATCGACTCGAAAATTAACCGAATTATTCCCAAATTTTTACCACACTTATAACACACAATATCAGTACCTAATCCACAAAAACTAGACCCCTTAAACCTTCGAAAAGCCCTGAATTGTTGCTGGAATTTTTGCTAAGGTCACCCATCGAAACCCCAACTCCCTCAACCCGACAATCAACCATCCTGGGCGCCATCGGCTCGAACTTGTCCTGAATCAAGTTACTAAGGACCAATATCAGAACCTGCTGGACCTACTTGAACCACCCCTCGGCCCCATGCACGTTGCAGCAACCGAGACGCTCAAACCCACAAGAGCTCACTACCGCGGCTACTACGATTCTCGATCGATCGGCTACTTTGGTGGTTCCAACGATGGTTGAGCCTCCTTCAGCAATGACTCAGACTCATGATGGTCTAGTCTAGGCCTTGGATCGGCCCTTGCACCGTCATCCCTACCCCTTTCACTCGATCTACTCAAACCCGAAGCAACCCTTAACAATTCCTCACGGTTCCTAGCGTACAGACCACCAGCTCACTTCCTCTTATTGACAACACACTCTCGATGAAAGAGACCCTTCAACAACATCACTCGACAGCCCCCTTGCAACCATGATCAAAGAAACGTGAGAAATCAACAAGTGGAACAATAAAACATGCGCCTACTATCACCGATGAACAAACAAGCATGGATTGAAACATCTACATGATTTTACAAATACTCCACACATATTATCAGTGTATATGATGCATCAAAAAAAATAACAAGCGTGCCTCGAAGATTGAAGAACAAAACGAGTCGGAAACTATAATTTGCGCAAACAAGGACACGGTCGAGCTTCTCAGTTGGTGGTTGCTGAAATCGGAAGAGAATGCAGGTGGGGGATGCGAGAAAACTGAGAGAATGGTGTGGTTGGAGAGGACTCATCCGTCAGCCTCCATTCGAATTATGGTTAGGGGTTCTTTCATTTTTTCCAGATCTAGAGAGATACTACAAGTCCTCCATCCCAGATTCAATCGCCGCGGCCATCTGGTTCACCGGTACTACCAAAAAGTCTCATGCTTACGTTACTCTTACTGATGGTTTGATAATCTTGGACCACGAAGACCCCAGCCGTGCTTCTGGTTTCCATTCCCATCATTATATTGATGATAAATCTCCTCGTGCTTTGCCATAAGAACTTGGAGTCCGTATCACGGTGAAGATAAGGTAAGGTTGTGATTCTTGCTAAAAAAAAAAAAGACTGCACGCGTTCGAGTTATTGGCTCGTCCAACCCGTCAGCAATCATGAGTCGCTCGTTCAACTGTTCCTCGGAGACAGGGTCGAGAAGTACCATACGCCCCTGTCCTTTCTTTCTATCGCTTTCCGATCTACGGTCCCTCACAGCGAAGGGTTAGGTAGGTAGTATGGGCCCACTGACTTCCAGCTATGTGCTCTGCGGCTCTCGCGAATCGAATGAAGAGAAGCTCTTCGAGCTTACGGTTGAGCTGACGCTTACTCTCAGCCTCTTTGATTGGTAGGCGGGCGGGACGGGCTAAGCCCCCTACTTAAGAGGCAATTCATAAGGCTAATTGGATCTTGTCGTAACGCTTTGGTTAGGTCGACTACTCTACTATAGGCTAGCTACTTATAGCTTCTATAGTGGCCCTTCCACTTTGGCGTAGTTTTAGTTTGTATTGATACTGAATGAACATATCAAACAAAGGTGATCATATCATGCCATAAAAGACTTTTTTCTGTTTAGAGCCCTAGATATAGAGATAGAATAGATGTTTGTTCATGGATAGACCATTGATTCTTAGTTTTTGGGTTGAAAAAGCTCGTCGATCCAAATGAATCATTCTTCTGGTCTCTTTTCACTCTCCGCTCCAAAACTGACCCGCGACACGACCTTACCTTAGCTGGATCTCGCTGGTGCCACATAAACGGTAGGTAGGCGGTGGATGTGTGACATTTGGATATGTCGTTCGTGCACCTGTCCCCAACGGAAGAATGAGTGATATTTTCCCTTGCATATCATGGCCTTACCACTCGATCCCCGATGGCCAGCGGGGGATTCGGTATATCAGCTCACGTTCGTTTGCGCTGTGCGTTCCTGCTGGACTGGACACATCTTAGCTGTAGGAAGTATGGTTCCAAAAGTGACTTCGGTTCGCTAGTTCAGGCTCAACTCCTCGCTTTACGTTAGCGGACCTACAGGTCCGATTGGAGCTCTGTGCTCTTTTTTTCTGTGTGGGACGATACCGGGCAGAGAAAGGAATACGTCAAGGCGGCGAACAAGACAACTCCATTTTTGTTTTTTCCTCCATGCCATGAGATGCGCCTAGTGCATTGGACCGATGGATAAGAGAACTGAGCTGGCCTAAAAAGCGCTTGGGCACTCTATGTACGATGTAGACTCCATCAGATACATATTGATTTCTTTCTTTTCTGATGGATCATGAAAAGATAGTTGTCTCATCAATAGATAGATATAGGGGATTTCCCCTTATTCTTGATAGATTCCCACTCTATCTCTTTCGTTCTATCCGAACAGATAAGGCTATCTATCAATCGATTTGAAAATAGCACGTTCATATTGCTTTTCGTTCATTTCACCACGAAAACATAGCTGCCATAATAAAATAAGAAGCAGGCGAAGCATCTAGAAGCACTCGCTTCATGCCCTTGAATTCTTCTTCACAGATGAATTGGGAAAGCCAACACAAAGATTCGATAATCGATTCTTACTTTCGTAGAGCCGGTATGCTATGTTGCCTGCGCGTAGGGCCGCCCTCCACTCCCATCCCGTGTGCTAAGGGGCTTTTGTTTTTGGAACAGACAACAATCTTTTGCTGAAGCCTCGAATCAAGCTTTTATTTCGACATGCAATGTTTTCTCCCCCATTGCTAATAGATTGATGGGTCGCACACCCGGCACACATGTTTTGGCCTTGTGTGTCCATAACTCAAAATAGGTTACCTAACGGCCGCCGCTCGACTAAACATACCAATAGTCACCAGATTCATATGAGCTACTGAGGAGTAAGCTATGATCTTCTTAAGATCGATCTGTCTTAAAGTGGTCGAGGAAGTATATATTATAGCAATCGCGCTTGGAGTATAAATGAAAGGAGTGGAACAAAGTGTTGCTTCGGGAAAAATGGGTATTGAAAATATTAAAAGCCCGTAGGTTCCCAATTTTAAAAGAATTCCTGCCAAGATGACGGATCCTGCCGTAGGTGCCTCTACATGAGCATCGGGTAAACAAATATGAACTGGTACCATAGGCACTTTGACTGCGAAAGAGGCGAAAGAATCAATCCATAGAAAGATTTGGCGCCGCTCACTAAATTCTGTGGTTAATGAAATTTGTAAATCGGTGGTTCTTGTTTGTTGAAGAATCAACAGAATAGCTAATAGCATAAAAACAGATCCAAGTAAAGTATAAAGGAAAAACTGATATGCTGCCTTGATCTTTCTTTGTCTCGAACCCCATACCCCTATAATAATAGTAGAGTAATGGGTGGCCCCAAAGCGGAATTGACCGGTGGTGGTTGGTCGAATCTCCGGTAGGTAGCCACTCCCTTCTAAGAGAACCGTACGTGGGACTTCCGCCTCATACGGCTCCGTCCCGAGCTTCCGTCATCGGCCTTGGCATTAGACCACTATCTATGCATGTATTTTAAGCCTCGACTCTCGAATCTTTTCCTTCTCGGGTGGTGGCGAACAATGGTGCTTGCGTTGTAGTAGATGCCCGCCCAAAAGAACCACTCACTAGCTAGCCGGACTAGTAGGTGTCCTATCTGGAGACATACTGAAAACCAAGCCTTTCGAACCGAATGCAACGCTCGTCTTCAAAATCAAAAGAAAAAAGGGCTCGTTGGGAAGAAAGATGGAGTGCGGACTGTAGAGCACATGTAAGGCACAGTCGGATTGCACGCAGCGGATCTCTCTCTATCTATAGATAGAGAGGTGCGAAAGTAATAACCTTATGATATGGCTGCCCCTCGACTTACGGTCGCTCCTACTACTGTGATGTGAGCGGTTCAAATTGGTTTGATCTTTCCCAATCATTCTGGACGGAACTTGTACGCAGCACTTGTATGGAGGTGCATGCATAAAGGTTTGGAACTCTTTTCTTATTTGAATCTTAAGGACATGACTCTACCCTATTCTCGAACCCTCTGCCGAGTTCTACCCTGCCTGCATTTCTTTTTGAAGGGGCCAAAAAAATGTCTCCACCTGCTTCCAACAGTAACAGTCTTTCTTCGGAATTCTACTGAACGGGTCGATCCTCCCCTCCCCCGTTTTTTTTAGCAACTTATCCTAGGGTCTCCTAACCAAGAGCTCGCTGGCGACGACAAAGGAAGCAACCCGCCTGCTGTGGCGGGGTGGCTTTTTTCTTTAACAATAAGACCTGGACGATTATCCCTACCCTCGGTAGCTTACGAGTTTACGTCCATCCCTGGTGTTGTACAGTTTCCTTTCACTTTATCCCTTGTAGCCATTACCCGAATTCGCGCAATTGTGTCCACACCCCAAAAACTGACTTGACGAGGAATCCATTCTCGCGAACAAACACAACCCCTACCCACACCTAGGAGCACCCCTTCAAGCATATCCATACAAGACCAGAGTAGGCGGGTCGAGGTCCTAGAGGTACCCACTACTTGGAGTACCCTCCCAAAAGGAAGAAGATGTGTCTGTCAGGTTCGGTTTTTCTTAGTTGGGTTGGGCGTGTTCGACCAAAAATGCTATGCTTACACACAAGACTACCCCTCTTCCTGAAAGCTTCGCGAGGACTACTTTACAACGACGGACGACCGCCCGTAGGGGGTTTACTTCACAAGGCCCCTGCAGAGGAAAAGCTTTATCCCAGCGAATAGAGAATTCTCAGCTCCGCACAACATAGAGATTGGCACACTTTTGGGAAGAACATAGAATAGTAGAGGATCCAGCATGCAGAACACGGCGATCATTAGAAATTCACGAATTAGAGATGTTGTAATATACTCTTTCCCATAATTTCTCATACCAGACCAACCCACTAAAACGCAAATAGGGATCAGAAATGTGGTCAATATAACGAAGAATAAAGAGATACCGTCTATACCCAAATCAAAATTGATGTTTTCATAAGGAAGCCATCGAAGGCTTTCCACAAATTGAGATTTGGTCGTAGAAGGATCGAATTGGATCCGAAGAACAGGGGGATACAAAAAAGTAATAAGAGAGGCGCACAGACCAATCGATCGTATCGGTCGTATTCTTGAATTTTTAATGAAAAGAGAAGTAATGCTTCCTAGCATGGGACAAATAATAAGACCAGTTAGATCAAAATAGCATTGTTCTAACATAGAGTAGAATCGAACATTGAAGAGATTCATTTACAGCAGTAAAAAGATGGGCGCCTAATTCCAATACAATAGGGGTCTCTCAGTGCAAGGCAGCCGAACACCGTGATTGAGTTGTGGGTAGGTGGGTTAGGTGCCCCTCTCGCCTAGTGGGAAGTAATGAGGCTAGTCCCCCCCTCCTCTGAATTAAAAAGTATTGGGTCCCCCTTCCTGCGTATAAGCCTTTATTTTTATTTTATTTATTTTGAATTTCAAATAT
Source organism: Primulina huaijiensis (assembly GCF_012295235.1). NCBI lineage: Eukaryota > Viridiplantae > Streptophyta > Magnoliopsida > Lamiales > Gesneriaceae > Primulina > Primulina huaijiensis. Next base: position 13,593,351 of record NC_133317.1, on the reverse strand, counting down.
CGAATCTTTCTAACTATAAAAATATCTATTGCAAAACGCAATTCGTCGAAGGGATAAAAATGAAGGGAAGTTTTTTCTTTATTTCATTCAATCCAACAAAGAAACCACTCAAAAATGAAAGTTAGATAAAGAAGTGTCATTAAGAACTAGCACTAGACTCCTTCCCCCTCATTTCTACTTTTCCTCTATCCTTTTGTGCTTCCACCCGGGCTTTTCATTCTGTTTTATAGAGACCCGAGGTTGAATCAAAATGAATGTATATGTATAAAGGTGAGGTACTTTCCACGGCATACGAAAAGAAAATCCAGGATGACGGCTTTCAAAAGATTGAGTAAGGGACGGGGAGAGGGATGCTCTCGAAACCAAACGAGACTAGAAAGAACATGGGAATTAGCACCATTCATATGAGTGCTTTTGTCTCGAAGAGACTACAAACAAAGGGGAAGCCCTCTTTCTATCTCGGTCTCGGTTTAGTATCATATATCGATCTAGATAAAATTTGTATTGGTTGTAGTGCGGATTAAGGAGCAGCTCCTCCATACTATGGCTGTGGAGGTGGGTCGTCGCCTGATAGAGGCAGAAGCGGGGGCCACCAGAACTGTAGAACCCGTAAATTAGACTACGTATAAGCCATGGAAAATTCCAGTATTTAAATTTAAAATGATTTCATTTCATGAGTATTTAAATTATTTTCTTTAAATTATTTATTTCAGGCAGTAGTTTAATTACTATATTTTCAGTTAAATAAGTGAGGCCGGACAGGAGTTGGAGTAAAGAAATAAAATTTAATATTTAGAAAACATTCCTAGAATTTATCTAAGATAAATAATAATTTATTTTTATGAAAAAGAAAGTTTAAGAATTTATTTAATTAAGATGAGATAAGTAGTAAATAAATTCTTTATGTCCACTAATTTAATTAAAAGCCTAAATTAAAATGTGTAACCAATTGAGATAAATTAATATAAGCCTAATATATTCAAGAAAATATTACCCTAACATGTTAGTGAATGTATTTGAATATTTAGCCATGCGCGCAAGATAATATTACTCCATAATTAATTTCTTAAGTCACTAAAATATTTAATGGGTAGATAAAACACTAAAGATTTAAAATACAATATTTAAGAAATATTTTTCCTCCCATTATCTTAATTTTCAGCCATTACACTCTTAGGATTTAATTTTATTAGTCAACTCTCAAACTTTGATATCTTTCCCCTATTCATTCATAGAAGATAATTCCCTTTAATTTTATTCACCACTAATTATTATTTAAGCAATATTTCTACCATGTTTATCTAGTAATATTTCATCCCCATTTATCATGAAAACTTTGGCCACCCCTATGAGATTTAATTAATTTGTCAACTCTCTTGTTTTTTGGTCCTTTCTTTATCCAATTTTTGGAAGATAAATCCCCCAACTCTAATCCTCAATAATTAAACAATTAAGCAATATTCTCCCTTATTTTGCAAGCTCAAAATCGGCCCTCCTTTAATTTTGAAAGATTATTTTTAGTTGGACAATTTATTTCTTAATTATCTTTCCCTTAATCTTTTCAAGGTAGATATTATCCCCACTTTTAAATCTCTACCAAATAATTTATTTAAGCTATTTTCTCCCTTGTTCCTAGACCAAAAAATCGACCAAGTGCACCCTCAATTATCCTTCAAAAAAATCTTTTGATATCATATTATTTCCTTATCTCACAAACTTCAAAGATAGAAAGATTATTCTCTCCATTTATCTTGCAACCTTCCCATTTATCTCCCTAACCTTCTCTCCCCACCCTCATTCACGAAATTCAGAGTAAAATTCAGTAGGAGAAGACGTGAGAAAGCTAGGAAAAACAAGAGAGAAAGTGAGAAAAGAAGAACACTCCGTCTCCTTCGCGCCGCGTCGTGGTTTCGTTTGTTTTTCGTTCAAAACAAACCAAGGCATGTTTATATTTTCTTTTACTCCTCAATCAAGTCATATAATGATTTTTAACATCACATGTGCATGATTGTTTAACAATGAAAACCGAAATTCTTGACAGCATGCGTCCGATACATGTACATATTTTTCTTGCACTTCTTGGTGCCTTCACGGGTTGCATGGTTTTTGGTGATTGCAGGGATTGGCTCACATCCAGGCTTTCCAAGTTGCATCTAGGAGGATTTAGGGTGTGTTAAGAAGGGATTTGACCATTGGTTATAGTCTCTTTTTCCCCCAACAACTGGAATGGGCAGCAACACGTCCATAATGCATTTTCTAGTCTCGGGTTGCACGATTTTTGGTCTAAGGCAAGTGTTCTGAACTTGGCTGCCCTAGTGGCTGTAGCCATGGTTAGAACCCTTCCTTGACATGTCTAGGACGTGACCAAGATGCCCTTTCATGGCTTGGTTCACGTCCCAATCGGTTTTCAAACATAAAACAAGAACAGCCCCTTCGACCCCTTTTAAATTCTGCACATGTCCCTTTCGGTTTTGGTGGTTTGGGGTGGACCTTGGTTGGCCTCTGGCCCTTAGCCCTGGTTCACACCACAACCCTTGATGTCTAGATTGTGCCATGGTCAATCAATGGCCACTGGAACGGTCCATGACAGCAAGAATGGTTGAAATACCCCACGCACGCAAGGGTGCCTCTTGGGTGGAATTTTTCGGTTGGTTTCGGGTGTGGGTTGGATTGTGGCTGGCCTAGGGCCCTTAGCCATGGTTCAAACCATTCCTTAGGATGTATAAAGGTGAGGTACTTTCCACGGCATACGAAAAGAAAATCCAGGATGACGGCTTTCAAAAGAACGAGTAAGGGACGGGGAGAGGGATGCTCTCGAAACCAAACGAGACTAGAAAGAACATGGGAATTAGCACCATTCATATGAGTGCTTTTGTCTCGAAGAGACTACAAACAAAGGGGAAGCCCTCTTTCTATCTCGGTCTCGGTTTAGTATCATATATCGATCTAGATAAAATTTGTATTGGTTGTAGTGCGGATTAAGGAGCAGCTCCTCCATACTATGGCTGTGGAGGTGGGTCGTCGCCTGATAGAGGCAGAAGCGGGGGCCACAGAACTTTAGAACCCGTAAATTAGACTACGTATAAGCCATGGATAATTCCAGTATTTAAATTTAAAATGATTTCATTTCATGAGTATTTAAATTCTTTTCTTTAAATTATTTATTTCAGGCAGTAGTTTAATTACTATCTTTTCAGTTATNGGAGGTGGGTCGTCGCCTGATAGAGGCAGAAGCGGGGGCCACCAGAACTGTAGAACCCGTAAATTAGACTACGTATAAGCCATGGAAAATTCCAGTATTTAAATTTAAAATGATTTCATTTCATGAGTATTTAAATTATTTTCTTTAAATTATTTATTTCAGGCAGTAGTTTAATTACTATATTTTCAGTTAAATAAGTGAGGCCGGACAGGAGTTGGAGTAAAGAAATAAAATTTAATATTTAGAAAACATTCCTAGAATTTATCTAAGATAAATAATAATTTATTTTTATGAAAAAGAAAGTTTAAGAATTTATTTAATTAAGATGAGATAAGTAGTAAATAAATTCTTTATGTCCACTAATTTAATTAAAAGCCTAAATTAAAATGTGTAACCAATTGGGATAAATTAATATAAGCCTAATATATTCAAGAAAATATTACCCTAACATGTTAGTGAATGTATTTGAATATTTAGCCATGCGCGCAAGATAATATTACTCCATAATTAATTTCTTAAGTCACTAAAATATTTAATGGGTAGATAAAACACTAAAGATTTAAAATACAATATTTAAGAAATATTTTTCCTCCCATTATCTTAATTTTCAGCCATTACACTCTTAGGATTTAATTTTATTAGTCAACTCTCAAACTTTGATATCTTTCCCCTATCCATTCATAGAAGATAATTCCGTTTAATTTTATTCACCACTAATTATTATTTAAGCAATATTTCTACCATGTTTATCTAGTAATATTTCATCCCCATTTATCATGAAAACTTTGGCCACCCCTATGAGATTTAATTAATTTGTCAACTCTCTTGTTTTTTGGTCCTTTCCTTATCCAATTTTTGGAAGATAAATCCCCCAACTCTAATCCTCAATAATTAAACAATTAAGCAATATTCTCCCTTATTTTGCAAGCTCAAAATCGGCTCTCCTTTAATTTTGAAAGATTATTTTTAGTTAGACAATTTATTTCTTAATTATCTTTCCCTTAATCTTTTCAAGGTAGATATTATCCCCACTTTTAAATCTCTACCAAATAATTTATTTAAGCTATTTTCTCCCTTGTTCCTAGACCAAAAAATCGACCAAGTGCACCCTCAATTATCCTTCAAAAAAATCTTTTGATATCATAGTATTTCCTTATCTCACAAACTTCAAAGATAGAAAGATTATTCTCTCCATTTATCTTGCAACCTTCCCATTTATCTCCCTAACCTTCTCTCCCCACCCTCATTCACGAAATTCAGAGTAAAATTCAGTAGGAGAAGACGTGAGAAAGCTAGGAAAAACAAGAGAGAAAGTGAGAAAAGAAGAACACTCCGTCTCCTTCGCGCCGCGTCGTGGTTTCGTTTGTTTTTCGTTCAAAACAAACCAAGGCATGTTTATATTTTCTTTTACTCCTCAATCAAGTCATATAATGATTTTTAACAGCACATGTGCATGATTGTTTAACAATGAAAACCGAAATTCTGGACAGCATGCGTCCGATACATGTACATATTTTTCTTGCACTTCTTGGTGCCTTCACGGGTTGCATGGTTTTTGGTGATTGCAGGGATTGGCTCACATCCAGGCTTTCCAAGTTGCATCTAGGAGGATTTAGGGTGTGTTAAGAAGGGATTTGACCATTGGTTATAGTCTCTTTTTCCCCCAACAACTGGAATGGGCAGCAACACGTCCATAATGCATTTTCTAGTCTCGGGTTGCACGATTTTTGGTCTAAGGCAAGTGTTCTGAACTTGGCTGCCCTAGTGGCTGTAGCCATGGTTAGAACCCTTCCTTGACATGTCTAGGACGTGACCAAGATGCCCTTTCATGGCTTGGTTCACGTCCCAATCGGTTTTCAAACATAAAACAAGAACAGCCCCTTCGACCCCTTTTAAATTCTGCACATGTCCCTTTCGGTTTTGGTGGTTTGGGGTGGACCTTGGTTGGCCTCTGGCCCTTAGCCCTGGTTCACACCACAACCCTTGATGTCTAGATTGTGCCATGGTCAATCAATGGCCACTGGAACGGTCCATGACAGCAAGAATGGTTGAAATACCCCACGCACGCAAGGGTGCCTCTTGGGTGGAATTTTTCGGTTGGTTTCGGGTGTGGGTTGGATTGTGGCTGGCCTAGGGCCCTTAGCCATGGTTCAAACCATTCCTTAGGATGTTGGTAAGAGGTTCTGGTTTGTGGTTCAACCCTCAATGGCCATTAGCCTTGCAAACGATGCAAGGAAACCAAAAGCGCTGCTGCTGTAATTTTTGACAGCAAGTGTGCTGTGGTTCAGAGGTGAATTTCGGGTTCTTGGTTTGCTTTTAGCCTATGGCCTTGGACTGGACAATGCCTCATCAAGTTAGGAAGGTCATGTTTTTGGTCGTTTGTGATTCGGATCATTTTAGAGGTCGTACGAGAATTTACGGGGCAATGTGCCAAAGTGACTCTCGAAAGAGCGTTTCACGTTTTTGACCTTCATTCACTAAATTTTGAGTACTGTAAATTAGGAGCATTATTTCATCATTTTTAACAGTATTTTGATCATGACTAAACGTTGGTTCGGTGTTGGTTTGGGTTGGCTCGGAGTCATGATTTAATACTAAGTCAGTTGGCGTAATTGTCTCGTTTTTGATTTAATTACAAAGTTTGGTCAAGTAAATTATTTGCATATTTTCATGACATAATTAGGTAGCAGCGAGCCTGGGAACGGTCCAACCCTTATGGTAAAATTTTTACAGGATATTTAATTTTTTTATTTAATTATATTACGTGCAAAAAAGTAAAATATTCATTTTTGAGAGTATGTGATATTTCTTGGGGCCACTTCGCTGTTATTATTACTTCACCCGGTGGTCAGTTATCGGTTCAGTTCGGTTCATCCCGGTGGCTACTTATCGGTCCCACCCAGTATACTGTGGCATTAGTCTGATCAGACGTACATTATTTCACCCGGTCGCCAGTTACCGGTCAGTTCAATTCAGTTCAGTTCAGTTCAGTGCAGTTCAGGGGGCCACTTGTGTATAACATAATCTCAACAGAAAATTATTACACGTTATTTTATGACAGGGCTCTACGGAGCAAATATTTCACTTACTACTTTCAGTTCAGTTATGCACGTAATATTAACTATTCATGATGCGATTTTCAGTTCAGTTATACACGTATTACATTAACTCATGACATGATATTTTCACTTTGCATGCGGTTTTATTATTAGTACTCGTTATATACGATATATGCATGCTGGGTCTTTAAACTCACTAGACTTGATTGTTTTAGGTACTGATGATGTCGGAACCGAGGGCGGGGAACAGTGAACTAGCTTGGGTCGGCAGTAGTGGAACCCGAGGACCTCATTTTTTTTTTTAGCATTTACTATTTTTAGGCTCAAATATTTTTCTCGTTGTTGGATTATTTTAAATTATTATTTTGCAAACAAACATTTACTTCCGCTGCTATTTTGAACATCAAACTTTATTTTATAAGTTTATTTATAAAGGAGGCATTTTAATTAATGAAAAAGAAAATTTTTAAATTTTTCCGTAAATTTTCAAGCACGAGTTTAGAGGCCTCTACAAGAACTATCTGCATCGAATCTTTCGATTGAAAGAGGAAGGAAGACAATTCAAATGCCAGCGCATAAATAGAAGGAGTCGTGCTTCAAATTGAAAGTAGAATTCTTCTAAGATCCATTGCTCGATTTTGCTGCATGCTTTGCTCCCAAAATGCAGAGAAGACTTGCGAGAGCAGATCCGGGTTGGTCGGTCCAGAAAGTCATTGGAGAGGCAGGCTAAGTGAAATAATATACTATATAATCTTATGATTCACGCACGGCACACTTTTTATATCTTCTCCATCTACAAGGTGAACAGCTTAGTTTACAGCACAGCGTGTTCACCACCACATTCATTGGCTGGCTGGTGCATTGGCCTTACTGTAATAAGTCCGAGAGGTATGACTCTTCGATTAGAAGCTCCATATCTCGTGACACGCGGAGCGTAGCATTTTTTTTAGAAAGTCCGTATAACATAACTTCAAAAGATTCATTCTTTATGAATCAAGTACCATTCAAACAAAGGGTTCATTGCCTCTTTGAGTGAAGAAGAGAAGGGCTTTGTATAGACACTCTTGAGCCATGTTCGTCGCCCTAGGCTTACCATTATTTCATTTCGTTCTATTGATTGGTTCTAGATCCAAAGAACATATACATGGAGCTATGTCGACTTACGTACGTCTCTTTGACTAAACGATCAGGTATACCACGCCACGTATCATCCCCTCTTTCCATAGAGGAAAGATAAAGAAAAAGAAAAGATATAGTGATCGTGCCGTAATACCTTGTTCGTTTTTACTTTACTTCCTCGGTTTTTACATAAGGTAGTTTTCTTACTTAGTGCTTGCGCTAAGCAAAGGATCTAATCAAAGTCAAACTTACTTGGATTAAAAAAAACCCTTCCCTTATTATCCGGAGTACAAGTGTACTCTTTGATCTTTAGTAAAGGCGGATTAAACTCTTCAATCTTTTTTTTTCGAACAGTCTCAACGTCTTCGTTGAGAGTCGCTCTGCGGGACGTCCAGTAGTCTCTGACTCGGTCTTCGAATCATAAGTCTTAGCCCGTTCCCGGCTTGCCTCGCTCTTAGGTTGGCCTTTCTACTTGACTAAGTAGTATTCCACTTGTGCAGTGGGTGTATGGGCAAACCCCCGCCTGTCGCAATGGTGTGGGGCGTCAGAAGCTATTTCTCCGTGGCCAACTCGAAGGGGCTGAAGTTTGATGCAGAGCTTTTTGGTTGTTAAGTTATAGCAGCACTGAGCAACATCCAACAGCTCCAGTCGGTTTGCACTAAAATGGCTTAAGTAGCCCTCAAGGAGTCCGTTTATTCTCTCCGTCTGAGATTTCAAAGATCTACCGACAGTTGTCTTCTAAGATTACCAAGATTTCGGGTTTTCATAAATTGAAATTTCACATAAGATAAAATCTCTTTTCATCATCGGAAACAACCTGATTTCCGAGACCTCTTACATTGCATTACCATAACAAAAAAAAAAAAAAAAGAACTTGCTCTTGTGATTCAGAATGAACCCTTCCCCCGGTCGAGGAAAGGAATAGCGATAGATTTCTATAGAGCATCCATGAACAAGCAGATTCAATCGGACGACGAATTCTTGCGTGGTCCAAGGAAATCAACGGTCCGCTTCCACGATTTCATCGATATGGAATCTCTTAGTATCAGAATATCTTATATAGTCATAGTCAATTCATGAATTAGCCCACAATGAGTCTACTGCATTTATAAAAAAATAATAATATATATATAAGTATATCATTCGTGTCTCTGTTACAACATGGCGAAACTAAATGGTTCGAATGAAGAGAAAAAAAAGAAGAATTCGGAGGTTGTACACCTAATTTTCCTTGGATTGTAGTTCAATCGGTTAGAGCACCGCCCTGTCAAGGCGGAAGCTGCGGGTTCGAGCCCCGTAAGTCCCTACGGATCCGATAAATACATCAATTCATCTCTCCATTTTCTGTGAAAAGGGGGACAAGGAGCATAATTTCATTCCCAACGGGGATCTTTTTTCATTTCTTCTCATCAAGGGGAAAATTTTCATTAATTCAACTAGTACCGATTGATGGGAGAGAGACGTATGTGGATTAGTAAAATTTTGGTATATTCAAGATCCCAAGAGAGACTTGGTCTGGGTTTTTATCCATGTAATGGAATAGAGTACCATATCTTTCTTGGGAGCACATACACAAATGGAATTCATTTCTCGTACGATACAAAATGAATTTAACAAAATTCCCTGAGTTTTTACAGATTAAATGATTTCTTTTTGCTCCGATTTTGTGTAACCTCAATTACTCATTATGTAGGAGAGATGGCCGAGTGGTTTAAGGCGTAGCATTGGAATTGCTATGTAGGCTTTTGTTTACCGAGGGTTCGAATCCCTTTCTTTCCGTAACTTCACCTAATGTGAAAATGTAACTGACCGAAATGCATTAAATCGAAATGGAAATCATTATTCCAACAATTATACTTTTCTTTGATATAGATTCTATATTCCTAATTGCCGTGACACGTAAAATACTATAAACTAGGAAGAATACTGGAAAGAATATGAAAATATCCCCCTGGTCTATGATACATAAATGGGATAAAAAAGGGATCAGACCCGTATTTTTCTTACTCCTTAGGTTAATTAGATGAAATGGACGAAAATTTCCCGAAACCTTGCTATTTTATTTTAGTTTAAGTCTGACGAGAATAATATTCCACAACTAGCAATTCATTTATTTTCAAATCGACCACTATCTATTATTTGATTGACTAATCCTATATTATATATTGGAAAGGATGAAGGGTGAAATGGTTTGGTAATTCCTCGTGAGGGAATGAGTCGAGAGAATTTTGAATCAGAGTTCTGGATTTTTGTTCATCCTTCGCCATAATAATATCTCGGGGTTTGCAGCGAGAACTTGGTATATCTACTATGAGCCCATTCACTAAAATATGTCTATGGTTAACTAATTGACGATCTGCGGGAATAGTCGAAACCATACCCAATAGAAAAAAGATGTTATCCAAACGCATTTCAAGTAATTGTAGTCAAACTTGACCTGCTGACTCCTTGGCTTTTCCGATGATACGAATGTATTTAAGTAATTGTCGTTCTCCATAATGAAAACGTCATTTTTTTTATTCTAGGCGAATACAATATTGAGATTTTTTCACGGAACGCGATTGGTTTCTAAGATCACTTCCGGCTTTAGGCCTTTTATTAGTTAGTCTTGGTAAAGCCCCCAGGCGGCGTATTTTTTTGAAACGAGGTCCTCGGTAACGCGACATAAAGACTCCTTATTCTTATTTTTCTTATTTAGAATTTATTTCATTATTTATATTATAACTATACGTAATCAGACAATCCTCGGATTTCATTCGTAAAGGGAGAAGAAAAAAAAGAATCGACCATTCAAGTATCCAAAATCGCATGGGAAAAATGGCAGGAAGAGAAACATATATATGGGGTATATATCAATCTATATTGAATTGTATACAGAAATGATAAAATAAAATTGGATTGGATCAAATACGGGTTTCCTATAGGTAGGAAAGAAAATACTTTTTCGAGATAGCAAATGATATAATAATCAGATCCTAATCTCAAAACAAAAGGAAGGAGGATATGGCGAAATCGGTAGACTCTGCGGACTTAATTGGGTTGAGCCTTTGTATGGAAACCTACTAAGTGAAGACTTTCATAGAAACCCCGGAATTAATATTAATAAAAATGGGCAATCCTGAGCCAAATCATGTTTTCTCAAAACAAGGGTTTAGAGAGCGAAAAAGAGGATAGGTGCAGAGACTCAATGGAAGTTGTTCTAACAAATGGAGTTGACTGCGTTGGTAGAGGAATCGTTCAATCGAAACTTCAGAAAGGTTGAAGGATAAACGTATCTATTGAATACTATATCAAATGATAGATAATGGAGCGAATCTGGGTGTTTGTATATGAAAAATGGAAGAATTGGTGTGAATTGATTTCACATTAATGAAAGAAACGAATATTCATTGATCAAATCATTCACTCCATAGTCCGATAGAGATCTTTTAAAGAACTTATTAATAAATAGGATGAGAATAAAGATAGAGTCTCGTTCTACATGTCAATGACATTATTGCTTTTTCTCTCCTAAACTTGGGTTAGTAGCCCTGCGTCAAAAAAAAGATGACTACTCCTCTATTACATGTTGTATATAGGAGTTTTCATAAAGGGGGATGGAAGCCTCTCTCCATCCGACTTCTTCCTCTCTGGATTCTGGGATTTGAAGTGGGAAGAAAAACCAATGTATTGCGGTGGTTTCATTAGGCACTCACCCCTGAAGGGGTGCACCTAAGGAAAGAAGTAGCCCCTACTTCTTCTTTTTAAACTGAGAAACTAGATTCATTCGTATCAGTAGTGGCAGGCTAAGAGTAGTTATTATCCTCAGTATCCGTAGTTGGAGAAGTCCGTGGTTCTATCGAACCGGGTTTTTTGCTTTCTGCCTTCGAACCCCTGGAAGTTCCCAGCTATGCAATTGAATAAAAAAGTGGAGCATATCAAAAGTCCTAAGCCAATGTAGTTGCATTGGTAAACAAAACCCCAACTGTTTCTTTCCATGTCGTATCAGGCGAGGCAAAAGGAGCCAAACGAGGGCTCCTTAGCAGGATGGCGGGCTAACGATACTAGGAAAGCCGGCAATGTAGAGGCCCGTGTTTCGTACTTGAAAATTTGCGGAATAATTTTTAAAAAATTTTTTTTCTCTTTAATTAAATAAAAAGCCTCATTCATAAAATAAACCGATAAAAATGGTTCAACGTTTAAAGTAGCAGCGGAAGTAAAAATTTGTTTTAAAGTAACAACAAAAAAAATTTTCAACAAAATAAAAACTGAGTTTGGAATAAAAATAGTAACTACTGAAAATGAGGTCTTCGGGTTCCTACTACTGCCGACCCACGATGGCTCACTGGACCCCGCCCTCAGTCCCGACCTCATCAGTACCTCAACAATCAAGTCTAATGAGTCTAAAGACTCAGCATGTATATATCGTAAATAACAAGTACATATATCATAAAATTTCATGACATGTAAAGATATCATGTCGTAAAATGTAACGTGGAAATATCGTGTCATAAAGCGTATCATGAAAATCGTGTCATGAATAATTATAAATACAAGCATAACTGAACTAAAAATCGTAAGTGAAATGTTTGCTCCGTAGAGCCCTGTCATGAAATAGCATGTAATAATTTTCTGTTGAGATTATGTTCTACGCAAGTGGCCCATGAACTGAACTGAATCACCTGATTAGACTAAACCACAGTATACTGGGCAGTAGAGATCATCACAGCCCTTGGACTGGATATCCGTATCAATAAATGAACATGAACCGGTTAGTGACCACCAGGTGAGGTAATAATCCCATGATAAGCTGCAATCCCATGATAGTGAGGTGGCCGCAAGCAATATCGCATAAATATAAAAAATGAATATTTTATATTTTTATGCACGTAATATAATTAAATAACATAATTAAACATCATGTATTAATTTCCCAAATGGGTTGGATCGTTTCCAGGCTCGCTGCGCCCTAATTCTAACATGAAAAATATGCAAATGATTTAACTTGACCAAAACTTCGTAATTGGACCCGAAAACGAGACAATTACGCTCAACGACTTAGTATTTAACCATGACTCCGTGTCAACCCGAACCAACACCGAACCATCATTTAGTCATGATTAAATTACACCTAAAATGATGAAATAATGCTCCTAAAGTTGTACAAGTCGAAATTTTGGTGAATGGAGGCCAAAACATGAAACGCGCTTTCGAGAGTCACTTTGGCACATTGCACCGTAAATTCTCGTACGACCTCTAAACTTGACTGAATCACAAACGGCCAAAAACATGACCTTCCTAACTTGATGAGGTACTGTCCAACCCAAGGCCATAGGCTAAAAGTCAACCAAGGACTCGAAACACACCTCTGAACCACAGGTACAGTTGCTGTCAAAATTACAGCAGCTGTTGGTGTGTTTCCTTGCGTCGTTTTCTGGACTATTGGCCATTGGGGCTTGAACCACTGACCAGAGTCTCTTACCAACATCCCAAGGTGTGGTTTGAACCATGGCTAAGGGCCCTAGGCCCATCACAATTCGAACAAAACCAGCAACCACTCGAAGCTCCCACCCGAGAACGCATATGCACGCGTGAGGCGTCTCGCTTGTTCTCGCTGTCATAGACCATTCCAGTGGTCATTTTATTGACCATGGCATGATCTAGACATCAAGAGGTATGGTGTGAACCATGTCTAAGGGCCAAGAGCCAGCCAAGATCCACACCAACACCATAAAGCCGAAGTTACACGTGCAGAAAATGAAGGAGATCAAAGGGGTTGTTCTTATTTTATTTGAAAACCGATGCAACCATGGAANTTTCCTTGTTCCTAGACCAAAAATTCGACCATGTGCACCCTTGATTATCCCTCAAAAATCTTTTGATATCAAATCATTCCTTATCTCACAAACTAGGAAGATAGCAAGATTCATTTCTCCCTTTTATCTTGCAAACTTTTCCCTCATTCCTATTCTCTCCCTCTCCATTTTCAAAAATTCAGAGCATTTTCAGTAGAGAAAATCGAGATTTACTAGGGAGAAAACAAGAAAGAAAAACAAGAAAGTGAAACAACTCCGTCTCCGTCGCGCTNAATCGTTTGAAAGGAAAACGAATTAATACGACGATACAGCGCGACGGAGACGGAGTTGTTTCACTTTCTTGTTTTTCTTTCTTGTTTTCTCCCTAGTAAATCTCGATTTTCTCTACTGAAAATGCTCTGAATTTTTGAAAATGGAGAGGGAGAGAATAGGAATGAGGGAAAAGTTTGCAAGATAAAAGGGAGAAATGAATCTTGCTATCTTCCTAGTTTGTGAGATAAGGAATGATTTGATATCAAAAGATTTTTGAAGGATAATCAAGGGTGCACATGGTCGAATTTTTGGTCTAGGAACAAGGAAAAAATTGGTTAATTATTTAATTGTTGGTGATTTAAAAGTGGGAGAAATTATCTACCTAGAAAATATTAAGGAAAGATAACAAGGAATGAGTTGTCAAACCAATTTAAATCTTTTAAAGGAAGGGATGACCGAACTTTTGTGGTAAATGGGGATGGAATATTGCTAGATAAACAAGGTAAAAATATTGCTTAAATGTTAATTAGTGGTAAATAAAATTTAGGAGATTATCTAATAAGAAAAGGATTAGGAAAGAATCAATGGAATGGGTTGTCAAATATTTTTAAGTCTTGAAGGGAGGGGACCCCATTTTTATCTAGTTAAATGAGGTAGGAAAATTGCTTAATTATTAATTATTGAAGATTTAAAGTTGAAGGAATTATCTATGCCAAGAAGGGATCTAGAAAGATACCCAAAATTGTGAGTTGTCAAATTTAATTCCTACAAAAATAAAATGGACGAAAATTATAATAAAATAGAAGGGAAAATATTTCTTAAATCTTGTATTTTAGTTCTTTAGAGTTTTATCTACCCATTAAATAGTTTAGTGAATTAATAAATTAATTAAGGGATAACATTATCTTGCATGCATGACTAAATCTATAAAATAAATTACTAACATAATAAATTGAAATTTCTTAATTAAAATAAGTCTAGATTAACTTATCTCAATTGGTCACATATTTTAATTTAGGCTTTTAAATTAATTATTGGACATCAAAGAACTTATTTACTACTTATCTCAAATTAATTAAATAAATCTTTAAACCTTCTTTTACATTAAATAAATTATTATTTGTCTTAAATTAAATTTAGGAATATTTTCTTATCATTAAATTTATCTTAAAACTCCAACTCCGGTCCGGCCTCGCTTATTTAATTAAAAAGGTAAAACTAAGCTCATGCGATTTAAAATAAATAACCATGACTAAACAACTTTAAAATGCCTTAAATAATAAATAAATCATTTTTTTAAAAAAATACTAGAAATTATGCATGGCTTATACGTAGTCTGATTTAACGGGTTCTACAGGCAGAATAAAGGGTTACTATGAAAAGGTTATCTTACTCTTATTCTTATAGTTCCATTCGAGTTGCCCTTGTTTGTTGTGTTGTCGGTCTAGGCAAGGCGGTCCCTTGTAGCCCTTGGGGCTAGTAGAATACTAGCAGTTCCAGCATAATCCTAATCAGACTCTTGCTCGTACCTAATCACTGCTGAAACCCTCGGTGAAACTGGATTAAGCCCGACTACAGAGCCTATCTATATAGGGATAAACCACCCAACCTGTGAACCAAAGCGCATTCTAACTCCCTTTGGTACAAAAGATAGTCTGCTCTCAAAAAAAAAAATTGTCGGATGACAGGTTGTGAATTGGAAACTCTCCGTTCCTTCTTTCTTGACTCGCCTTCAGTCTTGATGGCTGCAAGAAAAATGGCAGCTGTCTATGTGACTAGAAATTTAGAGAGGCACGGGTGACCGAGAGCTCAATGGAGGACGTCGGCAATGCAACCTGAAAGGGAAAACATTAAGCAAGTTGATGTTATAGAAATTCTGCCGAAGTTTGGATATGAATAGAATCATACCGAAATGTGAATCTGTGCCTCTTTAAGGCAGCCTCCAGACTAGATACCTGTGCCTTCAATTTCATAGTGGCATCCTATAATAAAAATGGTGTTAAATCATGACTATTCATGGGGATAAAGGGAAGAGGATGGAATAGTGATTACCAAGTCATCCTACATCCTAGGTAGTGAAGAATGTCTCTCTGAGATTGGCGATGCCTTTCAGACTCGTCATTTTCTTTCTAATTTGCACAAAAAAAATTGTTCTCTTTAACAGGACCTCGATAAAGACACTTCCAAACCGAATAGAAATGAAATAAATAAAGTAAGGATTAATGGGGGATCGGCTCTGACTTACTGAGGCAAGTTCGTCCTGTAAAATGCTCACTTGAGCCCTCAAAGAAGCAAGCTCGGCTAGTGACGAGGAATTCAGCAAACGGAGGCTTTCAAGCTGGAGTGCGTCAGGTTGCTTATTAGTTTTCTACGCTGGGTAAAAAAAGTGAAATAAGAATGGGTACCATTTTGGCTAAGTTCATGGCCGGTCTCCACTGTATCTTGTTCTCATCGTCAGCCCTTTCATCCCTACCAAGCGGGTATGAGTCTCCTATAAAGAGGGAAACGAACTGTTTTATTCCGGGATGCCTTCCTTGTTTAACGGACATGAAAGCCCAGAAGAAGGGGGCTGTTCTTGCTTGTCAAAGGAGCGGAGTAACTTTACTGTTTTCGTTCATAGATCATCGAGCTCTGTGCTATTTCTGTACTTATTTTTTCTCCAAAAATATTCCTGACCAGGTAGTTAGGGAGATCGGTGGCATTAGTGGGGTTAAACATACTCATGATCTCGATATGTGGGTATTACTCTTTTGCCCCAACGGGTCAATAAGCAAACCTATAGCTACATAGCGGATCGAGTCAGAAGAAGGGGTGGAAAGTAAGAGAACGGGATCGAGTTACTACGTTCCTTATACATCTGTTATTTCTAGTAGATTTAGTGGTAAATGAGTTTGATGACCGAGTAGGCGTATCGAGAACAACTTTCTCAATCCTCACTCTCTTAAGATTCACCGTTCACTGGCCCACTAAAAGCCTTTCCTCTACCAACAGCGACAACTAAGGCTTCATTCTAATCATTTTCTCTTTTTACTGTTGGGGCTCCTTGAGTGGTGGATGTGTCTGCGTCTTTCTTCGGTGAGCGCAGTCTCTGATTATTTCTCTTTCCCTTGAGCATTTGAAGTGTAATAAGTGGATGGTGTCAGGGCCTTTTCCTTTTACTTTACTTTAGCCTTTTAAACTCATGCAGCAGATTTCTCTTTTCTTGGATTGCACTTTCTCCGCTTGGATCGTTTAACCGGAATTGCTTGACTCCGCTTTCCATCTATTCCCTTTATCCCGTAATGAAGTTCAAGGGAAGAAGAGAGAGATGATGAAAGTAAAGTGTTCCGTGAGGGTCTTTCTCATTTTCTCAATCATCAAGGGATCAAAACTTTCATAAAACCCGGGATTTTTTTGAATATGAAGATAGACTCAAAGGAGAATAGCCAGCTCCTTAGGTTAGAGGTAGAGGTTATTGATGAGGGCTATAGCAAGTAGCCTACCAGACTATGATCCGGCTAGAAAAGAGACTAGTACAGCTTACGTAATAGATCATTTCGAATAATAGACGAACTGAAGGATAGGCAGAAAGATTAGGCGTTTGGGTGATAGACCTTTAGCTGACAGATGGGGCTGTCGGAGATATTATACCAGCCAATATGACCTGAAGGACGACTAGTAGGCCACTCAGTCCCCTTACCTTAGGGTTGATAAAAGACTCACTAAGGAAGAAAACTATAAGGTTAGGTATCTATTTTAAAACACCTACTTTCTTTAACTCAACTATTGGGCCACGTATTGAAAGCACTTTCTCTCCCC